>NC_057801.1:41181083-41481083 GCF_018294505.1 Triticum aestivum | reverse complement strand
CTTCGCGAGCGCCGATGTCAAGCACTGCAAGAAGGGCCAGCGCCTCATGCTCAACGTCAAGGCTCCACTCGGTACTTCCACCAGCCACTCACACGGTCTACGACGTTAACACATGATTTAGGTGGTCCTAGATAAAATAAGGGGCGACTTCTCTTCTGTGATTATAACTCCAACCTTTTCTAATTAACTAAATAAGAGCTTGAAAACACTACAGTATTTAAAATAAGGGGCACCTTCTGTTTTGCAGAATATTACTACAACCTTTTCCAGTTTGGCATAGGAGATCCCTACTGAAAATTTGATCGGGTCACTCCCACATGGAATATACACAAGAAACCTCTTATCATGGAAAATCCAATTGCTCGATCTCCCAATGAGATTATCTTATTTACATAGGATTACCAATCAAGATCTTGACCGAGCAATTCAGAAATGAACCACTTGATACAACATAATCCATGATGGCTGCATCAAATTCCACTAATTAGAACTTTCGGTGGACAATGACCTTCACAGGTTGAGTTCTAATTGACTTTCCGGTGCATATCCATGTCCATCCTTGCTGTCTGCATGCAATTTGTCCCCTATCCAATTTTGGTTCCCCTCCTTTCTACCAATAATGTACCCTCCGATCCCTTTGGTGTCTTCTTATTTACGAATTTCTACATACACAATCTAAAGATAAACAAAGCAGCAGATGCCTTACAAGCTTGTAGGAGAATAAAGGCAGTGGCATATGGAATGCAGTAGCAAAGGAAATGTGGTTATCCATTTGTTTATCCATATACACCTAATAATGCACTCATATAAGCCCTCGTGCCAAATATAGCACTTTGTTTTCTAGCAAGTGGCTCAGATGTTTGTGACGTCAAATTTGTTGTTTTTCTTGGAGGTTGATGATGACAATTCTTTCTTGGAGGTTAAAATGAGAAAAGCTTAAAATGGCAAAATTTGAATGAATGGTCTGAGTTAGTTACAGTGTTTGGTAACATTGGCCATGTCTTAAACTCAGACACTAGTGTCCGTCCAGGTCAATGGCCTTCCATGAAAAAGGAAGTGCAGACACAGATATTTTTTATCTCGCATTCACATTCCGAAAATATTGCTCATGACTCAAGAACCAGTCTGCCGAACTGATTGATAATTCTGAGAACCAAAGTATTCCATAGAGCAATGAACACCCAGTAGATCAACATGCCATGCAGTAAACCATTACCTTTAGAATGTGTAGCATGTTTATTGAGATCTTGACTGTGCTTGGCTTGCCATGAGAAAATCCAGCAAAAAATATTCTATCTTCACAGTGAACCTGGCTAGTTTGTCTGCCTAGCGAGTATTTGGGTGAACGACTATTACCATGACTAAATTCTGCTTGTCTGGAAAACTTGCGTTCCGATAAGTCAGTGGGGATCGTGAACATGGATGGAGCATCTGGAACAGTCAGTCTATGGCCGTCCACGACACAATAGCTGACCACAACAAGGTGTATAAACCTATCGGCCAAGCATTATTGCCCCAAACCCAAACAGTCCAGGGGAATCATTGTAAGTTCAGCCTGACTTGGGGTTCGATGCTATATGCAGTGGCATCACCCGGCACGACACGCCGTGATTGACCTCCCGCAGCCTACCGTAAGTACCCGAAGAAAGTGAAATAAGGCAAGCACAAGAAGCATCTATTATTCTTAGTTGAAATTCAGATTCGGCTACATTAATTGTATTCGTGAGGTTCATGCGGGCTTTTTGCTTAATTCATGTGCGAGCACCATTGATATGTATACATTCTAAAGTAAAAAAATGAGAGAAACCTAAGTAAATTTGTTTTTCCATAAGAAAGAAGGTCAGAGCTTCAATTTTAATGCAGTGACTTTTTTTGCAAAAAGATCAGATGTATTATAAATATTCACCGAAAGTAAAATACACTTCAAACATAATTAAATTACATCAAGATCCACCAAACGACTATTGCGGCTTCCAGAACGAGCCGCTGATTCAGCGTTGTCGCCGCTCCCATACTGGAGCCGGCCTGATCTTGTCGATGACAACTGGGAAGCCTTCTTGCACGTGCCCCTAAGGACCAGCTACCCGGAACCGCAAACGTCATCGTTGAATCCTTGAATTGATCTGAAGAATTTGACACCAAATATCGTTGTTGCGTACGCACGGCGAGAAGCACCTTACCGTCCCGAGGAGCTGGCAAGACTCTTCGCCAGAGCTCCCGTATAATCCGTCCCAGTAGACGAACTTGAGGAGGATCGGAGCCTGGAAAAGTGACTCGAAGAAGAACCGTCGCCATCCGTCCGAACGCCACCCCTGCGAGAACTAAAATCCCTACCTATCTACTAGCTGGAGACAAGGCACCAGAAATCCCCTCCCAGTTACCGGCCGTCGGAGTGGCAGACGGAGGGGAGGCGAATCCACGGGCTCGCCCGTGAAGATCGAGGGGAGGAAGGCTTTTCCTAATCACGTTGTGAGAGGAGAAATAAAAACAAAGATCGTTTCAGTTTTAAGAGAAGGAAACAAATATGCTAGATGCTAGTTAAGAAGAGTTCGAACTGCATCTATAGATCAGTATATTTTATTTGAAAGGTAGCTCAATAAACCAAACATCACGAGCATCATATAATGAAAAGCAACATACAATAGCGAACTGAAAGTCACCACTAATTGCTAGTGTGTCAAATTTTCCATAGTGAGAACATGTGGGTGGTGATTTTTTGCACATAGCTGGTGAATGAAATTTCTTTTTCCGAACCATCCAGAAGAACTGCATTACATTAAAGGTAGGAGAAATAGTAAACGACCACAATACAACAAAAAATAAAAAAAATAAAACCCACAAACTACCACACACACGTCCCGAAATGACCATTACTACCACACAACAACCCAAGAAATGAAGTTTCTAATGCAACTAGAAGTGACTCCAGCTCGCTACAACCGACTGTCCAGCGTCAGCTTCAATTTGCTCCATGATACTTAAGTGGCGTGAAGCTGGTGAATGAACTCACCACGATCTTGCTAAATTCCTGGTGCCTTCGACCCCTAGGCATAGAATTCAAGAAGAAAATACATCTATGTATTTCAAACAAATGGGCTACTATTTCTTTGTAGACATATTGGAAAATTAGGAGTTGCTGATATTTCAAACTCTTGGTATGCTTCAGAGTATAGGTGTTGTGAATGTTGTATTACCGAGTCTGCTAGTGTGAGAGAGGAGTGGATACTTGAGAGGAAACATGATGAATGTGTCTCCTTTTATTGACGGTGGAAGTTGCAATGCACATGAAGTTTTGAATCTTACATATGTTACCTATATGGGCGCCCGCCTTGATGTTCTCGTGACTTGGGGTAGCTGGGGCCATGTGGCATCAATGTTAACAATAAAAAGGCAAACACGTTAAAGAGATAAGTGCCATGTGAATGGGTAGATTTGTAAGCAAGCAGCACATTAATTTGGTACAAACAGGCATTGTAGCTCATGAGGATCCATTGATCTGTAAAACAAAGAGAGACAAAAGAATGCTACTAGTTTGTTTCCTATGAAAAACATGTGGCTGACATTTTTCATTGACAAAAATAATTGGCAAGAGTATATATTAAGGTCGCGTTCGACATGTGAAAATCTGAATTGCCGGTGAGTTGGAACTTGTAAGGCCAAAACTAGTCAACCACGTTGTCTAAGCTCAGTAGTTTCATGGAAGTCCGCAACCACAGTTCGTTATTGACGGATGGTCAAGATAGTTAGTGGTAGGACTCACGACAAATGAAGGTTTTAAACGAGTACCTTATTCACATAGAAAATTTATGATGACAAAGGTCATGTACTATACCCAAGACTGCCCTCTAAATAACCTAACAGTCCATCTCCTCATATAAAACAATGTCTTGACACTATATCTCATCAACCCACTCCCATGACCAATCCCCCTCCCCCACCTGTCACACACCTAAACCAAAATCTTCCACCCGCCAGGGCCCCACAAACCAGCGCCCAACATCTCATTCAAAGTTGTTGTATGGTACTTGAAGGTCAAAATCTATACCAGTTGATCTCCCTAATCTTCCTGGTGGATTACTCAAAACATAGTATTTCGAAAAGTTCAATGAATTTCTTTTTCATAGGACTAGGAAGCATCGCGAAGTCTACATCACCAATGGCGGATAAGCATGAGAAACATAAACATGTCCCTGTGCAAAAAAAAATATCATGTGGAAAAGTAAATATCATGTGGCAGGGCCACAAAACTTGGTTACTTAGACTTTGTGTGGGTCACCTCTCCCAGGCTAGGATCCATCTGCCTGGGGTGCTTGCTAACTAGGGTTGTATATATGATGTTGGTTGGCGGATGAGGGGGTGGTAGGGTTGTGGTTGTGGGGGAGGTAGCGTTGTGGCTTGATGACCCACAAGTATATGGGGCCAATTGTACCCTTTTCGATAAGTAAGAGTGTCGAACCCAACAAGGAGCAGCAGAAAATGACAAGTGGTTTTCAGCAAGGTATTGTCTGCAAGTGCTAATATAGTAAGTAGCAGAGTAGTTTGATAGCAAGATAATTTTCAACGAGCAAGTAACAGTAGTAATAACAAAAGTGCAGCAAGATAGCCCAATCCTTTTGAGGCAAAGGACAGGCCAAAACGGTATCTTATGATAAGAAAAGTGCTCTGGAGGGTACACGGGTATTTCATCTAGTCACTTTCACCAAGTTGGTTTGATTTGTGTTCACTACTTTGATAATTTGGTATGTGGGTGGACCGGTGCTTAGGTGTTGTTCTTACTTGAACGAACCTCATACTTATGATTAACCCCCTCGCAAGCATCCGCAACTACGAGAAAAGTATTAAAAATAAATTCTAACAATAGCATTAAACTTTATGATCCAGTCGCTCCCTTACGGAGTAGCGCATAAACTAGGGTTTAGGGTTCTGTCAGTCTCGCAACCCATCATATAATAACTACTCCACAATTCATTCTCTTAGGCCCAAATATGGTGAAGTGTCATGTAGTCGACGTTCACATGACACCACTAAGGGAATCACAACATACATATCATCAAAATATCAAACACATATCAAGTTCACATGATTACTTGCAACTTGATTTCTCCCGTGACCTCAAGAATAAAAGTAACTACTCACAAATGATAATCATGCTCAAGATCATAGGCGTATTAAATATCATAATGGATCTGGACATACAATCTTCCACCAAATAAACCATATAGTAATCAACTACAAGATGTAATCAACACTACTAGTCACCCACAAGCACCAATCTATAGTTCTGGTACAAAGATTGAACACAAGAGTTGAACTAGGGTTTGAGAGGAGTTTGTGTTGTTGAAGATGTTGATGGAGATAGCCCTTCCCAAGATGGGAGAGTTGTTGGTGATGATGATGACGATGATTTCCCCCTTCGGGAGGGAAGTTCCCCCGACGGGATCGCTCCGCCGGAGGGCAAAAGTGCTCCTGCATAGGTTCCGCCTTGAGATGGCGGCACTTCGTCCCAAAAGTCCTCTCCTTATTTTTTTTTCTAGGTCAAAATGACTTATGTACCAGAAGGGGGGCACCGGAGGTGGGCCTGGGTGAGCACAACCCACCAAGGCGCGCCTGGGCTCCCTGGCGCGCCCAGGTGGGTTGTGCCCACCTGGGGGCCTCCCCTCTGGTAGTTATTGACTCCAAAAATTCTTATTTATTCCATAAAAAATCCTCGTAAAGTTTCAACTCATTTGGAGTTGTGCAGAATAGGTGGCCGGACGTAGCTTTTTCAGGTCCAGATTTCCAGCTGCCAGAATTCTCCCCCTTTGTGCATACCTTGCATATTATGAGAGAAAATGTATTAGAATTACTCCAAATAGCATTATTATGCAATAAAATAACATAAATAACAATAGGTAAACATGATGCAAAATGGTCGTATCAACTCCCCAAGCTTATACCTTGCTTGTCCTCAAGCGAAAAACCGAAATCGAAAAACATGTCCACATGCTTAGAGAGAGAGGTGTCGATAAAGACGAAAATACGAACATAGCAGCATGATGAAACTTATTATAACAGCAAAAAAAATTAACATAAAACTTTTATCATAGAACTTTTATCATAGACTTCTCATGAATAAGTAACAATTCATCACAACGTTGAAGTATAAAGCATAAACTCTATTGGAAACCAACAAACTATGTTCGCAGTCAACATTGCAACTACAATTCATCATCTTTTTAGGAAGGGTCACGTATGGGAGCCTTTAGGCAAGTCCACTTACACTGGTACGCCTCGGTGTTATACAAATGGTTTTTAACCCCTTTTCACGATGGCGTTCGGAACCGTCACCTAGCGAGTGACTGCGATAGAGGGGTCCTTCTCACACGACCCATAAATCATCGGGGATATGCCCTCCTGGCACACACCCTCGGCAAAATGAGATCGTGTGCGACTGGCGAGCAACAAAATATAGTTATACATACAATAGTGCTAAAAAATTAGAATTATACAGGCGAAATCATTTTTGGTCGTAAGTACATCCCACACAGTCAGTCCCCACTAAACAATTCCATTCGTATATACATCACCCACAGTCACTCCAAGGAAAATGTTTGCGCAAGGTGGCGTAACGCAAACAGTTTTCAAGAGAATGTCATATGTGATTGTTCATTGATCCAACACGGTTTATTCCTAGAAACTGTGTGCGTTGCCTGAGGTCATCGCCGACCGTGTTTTCTAAATAACCGTTTGCAATAGGAAAACCCAATTAGCAGGCTAATTGGCCAATTAGCAGGCTAATTTCCCTATTATTAATAATCTATTTATTAATCTAATTGACATTCATATTAAGCACATAATATATTTCATTTCTATATTAAGGAAGCAGGATTTCATAATTGAAATACATCCGAGTATAACATGATATAGCTTCAGCACTCAGCTACCCAATTACACAACCACACTAGTACCGAGTTTCACATGCAACATCTAGAACCTTTTGAAATTAGCTTCATAGACGGTACATAGACAGATGCATCTCATCTAGAAAACTGCTGAAGCGGAAGGCGAATATTGAGCCTTCATTGATGTTGAATGTCTTTGCAACTTTAGGCCAGTGCCTGTGGATGATTGACCATTCATCCTTCGTCCTCTTCAGGAACACTTCAATATTGAACCGTGGGTGTTGTATGGAAACTTTCCTCGCCTCCTGACCATAGAGGTGGTTTGAGAGGTAATCATCAGTGAACTGCTTTGGAAAGGCCTGAAAACAAGGATGTGCATAAATATCTTCTCTATATTAGAAATGGGGCAAAGGAATAAAAAAGGCAAGGTATAATAGTATACAATAACATAATGCAGCCTTAACAATTGAACATTGCATTGCAGAACTGAACCAAGTAGTTAACTAAACACCACAACAAATGAACCAAACATTAACTGAGCACCACATTGCACAATATAACATACTCTAATAGACGATTAGACAGTTAACCAAACCAAGCATGCGGGTCGCGAGTGGCCCCTCTCGCCGTGGATCTCTGGTGAGGGGGAGGGGGGAGCGGTAAGGGTGGGAGGCTCCCTCCAGTCGGGCCCTTGCGGCTAGACGACGGCGCTCGGCGCGCAAGGGCCTCCCTGGTGGGATTCCCATGGTTGCGGCTGCGGCGGTTCTGCCCTTCCTCCCTCCTGTTCAGCATCTGGCAGTGGCTGGTGCTCTCTTGCTAGTCTAGGACCTCGACTTCGGGGACGAGAAATATGTTATGGGGGGGGCTAGTAGTAGAGTCGGGTGCCATCGCGTGCTCCCTCGCCGGCATAGGGGTGCCGGTCGTGGTCGTGTGCCACACCTTCTCCTCCCCTTCCCCCGACCGATGTTTGGTCGCAGTTCCTCTCAATGCAGGGTGGCCATCGGCAGTTCCAACGGTGGTTGGGGTCATGGATCTGGTCGGAGTCGTGACCTTTGGTGGCTCTCGGGGTGGTCTGGTGGTCGGGTTGCGGTTTGGCGGTGGTAGTGGCGTCGGTCTTGGGCGGATGACACGGCTCGGATGCAGGCGAGCAACCATGGCCGCTCGGGCATCATGGCTGCAAGTGGTTGGCGGACCGGGGATACGGCGGAGGGGTAGAACTACCGGAGTACATCACTTGCCCAGTCCGTGCTCTGGTCGATGATGACGGCGTCCACGGACGTCGTGTTCCTCCTTGCAGGCTCCGTCGTGGTGCTCCCTCCTTCCGTCTAGCTCCGGGTGAAAACTTGATCTTCAGATCGCACAGTGGCAACGTTTTGTTGTCATGCCCTTCTTGGAGGCATCATCTTGGAGTCTTCTGTCCGGCATTGTCCATCACACATCTTTCCGGACGATCGCTCATCTTGGTGGTGGTCTTCGTCGGCCCTAAGTGGATCTATATCGGTTATTCTTGTACCTTGCCTTGGGTATGTGTGTGACGTGCGTCTATATTGGTTATTTGGATGTAAGTGGTGGTTGCTTCATAATATAAAACGGGGGAAACCCTTTTTCGTTGAAGCAAGTAAAGGCAATCTTTTGCAAAATTGTAAATTACATAAAGATCAGTTATATACCAAAACTTGATGAGTTATCAACATAAACGTAGGCCATGCAACTGGCATTTCTGATGCTTTATCAATAGGTTGGCCCAATAAAAAATAAAACGAGGAATAAAGACTAAGAAATAGCATGATGAAGATTACTTCATAAATTATAGATTCAGCTAGGGCGTATTAGCATGTGTGGCCTAGAGGATGTGGTGGCGACATGATTCCCGTGATGGCACTCAAAGTGAAGTCCCATGCCGTGGCACTTTAAGTGTTTCCATATTTCTGTCCTTCTTTTTTCTCAATGATGATGATAACATTATTGAAAGCATACGCCGCTGAAAATTCATTTTCCACGCAATATATATGGTCGTGGAGAAAACTTCTCCCTTTCGATTCGAAGGATAAAGAAAATTATGCGGCCACGGATAAGCGAACTATTTTTGCGGGGAAAACTTTTAATCTATTCATCTTCAACCATGGTAGTACAACGAGCACTAGAAATAATAAAAATTACATCTAAATCCGTAGACCACCTAGCGATGACTACAAGCACTGAAGCGAGCCAAAGGCGCGCCACTGTCATCGCCCCTCCATCGTCGGAGCTGGGCAAACCTTGTTGTAGTAGACAGTCGGGAAGTCGTCGTGCTAAGGCCCCGTAGAAGCAACACACCAGAACAGCAACCGCCGCGGATGAAGTGTGTAGATCAAAAGAATCCAACCTGAAAACACGAACGAAGACGAACGACGAACAGATCCGAGCAAATCCACCAAAGACAGATCCGCCGGAGACACAACTCCACACGCCCACCGATGATGCAAGATGCATCACCGGAACGGGGGCTAGGCGGGGAGACATTTATTCCATCTTCAGGGAGCCGCCACCGTCTCGCCTTCCTGAACAGGACACAAACCCTAGCAAAGGTCGAAAAAAGATCCAAAAACGGAGCCCTCCCACCGGCAAGGACCGAGATCCACCCCGCCTCCATGGCCATAGGGCCACCGGAGACGGGATGGACCGGCGCCGGCACCGGTGAGAGGCAGAAAGCTAGGGTTTTTGGGAGGCCTTCTTTCGACCACGGGTAAGCGAACTAGTGAGGAGTCTAACACTACTAGGGAAAACCCTAGCAGTAGCGCTGGTTTTGTGCTCACTAGTGTTGGGGAACAGAGTAATTTCAAAAAAATTCCTACGCACACGCAAGATCATGGTGATGATATAGCAACGAGAGGGAAGAGTGTTCGTCCACGTACCCTCGTAGACCGTAAGCGGAAGCGTTAGCACAACGCGGTTGATGTAGTCGTACGTCTTCACGATACGACCGATCCAAGCACCGAACGTACGGGGCCTCCGAGTTCAGCACACGTTCAGCTCGATGACGATCTCCGGCCCTCCGATCCGGCAAAGGCTCCGGAGATGAGTTCCATCAGCACGACGGCGTGGTGACGATGATGATGTTCTACCGGCGCAGGGCTTCGCCTAAACTCCGCGACGATATGACTGAGGTGGAATATGGTGGAAGGGGGCACCGCACACGGCTAAGGAACGATCCGTAGATCAACTTGTGTGTCTTTGGGGTGCCCCCTGCCCCAGTATATAAAGGAGCCAGGGGGGAGGAGGCGGCCGTCCTAGAGGGTGTGCCAAGGGGGGGAGTCCTACTCCCACCGGGAGTAGGACTCCCTCTTTCCAAGTAGGAGTAGGAGAAGGGGGGGAAAGAGGAGGAAGCGGGGAAGGAAAGGGGGGGTGCCGCCCCCCTTCCCTTGTCCTATTCGTACTAGGAGGGGGAGGGGCGCGCGGCCCCCTCCTGGCTCCTTCCCTCTTCTCCCTCGTGGCCCAAGTAGGCCCATTAACCCCCCGGGGGGTTCCGGTAACCTTCCCGGTACTCCGGTAAAATGCCGATTTCACCCGGAACCATTCCGACGTCCAAACATAGGCTTCCAATATATCAATCTTTATGTATCGACCATTCCGAGACTCCTCGTCATGTCCGTGATCACATCCGGGACTCCGAACAAACTTCGGTACATCAAAACGTATAAACTCATAATAAAACTATCATCGAAACGTTAAGCGTGCGGACCCTACGGGTTCGAGAATTATGTAGACATGACCTAAAACCATTCTCGGTCAATAACCAATAGCGGGACCTGGATGCCCATATTGGTTCCTACATATTCTACGAAGATCTTTATCGGTCAAACCGCATAACAACATACGTTGTTCCCTTTGTCATCGGTATGTTACTTGCCCAAGATTTGATCGTCGGTATCCAATACCTAGTTCAATCTCGTTACTTGCAAGTCTCTTTACTCGTTCTGTAATACGTCATCTCATAACTAACTTATTAGTTATAATGCTTGCAAGGCTTAAGTGATGAGTATTACCGAGAGGGCCCAGAGACACCTCTCCGACAATCGAAGTGACAAAAACCTAATCTCGAAATACGCCAACTCAACATGTACCTTCGGAGACACCTGTAGTACTCCTTTATAATCACCCAGTTACGTTGTGACATTTGGTAATACCCAAAGTGTTCCTCCGGTAAACGGGAGTTGCATAATTCTCATAGTTACAGGAACATGTATAAGTCATGAAGAAAGCAATAGCAGAATACTAAACGATCAAGTGCTAAGCTAACGGGATGGGTCATGTCAATCACATCATTCTCCTAATGATGTGATCCCATTAATCAAATGACAACACATGTCTATGGTTAGGAAACATAACCATCTTTGATTAATGAGCTAGTCAAGTAGAGGCATACTAGTGACTATATGTTTGTCTATGTATTCACACATGTATCATGTTTCCGGTTAATACAATTCTAGCATGAATAATAAACATTTATCATGGTATGAGGAAATAAATAATAACTTTATTATTGCCTCTAGGGCATATTTCCTTCAGTCTCCCACTTGCACTAGAGTCAATAATCTAGATTACATAGTAATGATTTTAACACCCGTGGAGTCTTGGTGCTGATCATGTTTTGCTCGTGAGAGAGGCTTAGTCAATGGGTCTGCAACATTCAGATCCGTATGTATCTTGCAAATCTCTATGTCTCCCACTTGGACTTGGTCCCGAATGGAATTGAAGCGTCTCTTGATGTGCTTGGTCCTCTTGTGAAATCTGGATTCCTTTGCCAAGGCAATTGCACCAGTATTGTCACAGAAGATCTTAATTGGTCTCGATGCACTAGGTATGACACCTATATCGGAAATGAACTCCTTCATCCAGACTCCTTCATTCGCTGCTTCAGAAGCAGCTATGTACTCCGCTTCACATGTAGATCCCGCTACGACGCTTTGTTTAGAACTGCACCAACTTACAGCTCCACCGTTTAATATAGATACGTATCCGGTTTGCGATTTAGAATCGTCCGGATCAGTGTCAAAGCTTGCATCGACGTAACCTTTTACGACTAGCTCTTTGTCACCTCCATATACGAGAAACATATCCTTAGTCCTTTTCAGGTATTTCAGGATGTTCTTGACCGTTGTCTAGTGATCCACTCCTGGATTACTTTGGTACCTTCCTGCCAAGCTTATTGCTAAGCATACGTCAGGTCTGGTACACAGCATTGCATACATGATAGAGCCTATGGCTGAAGCATAGGGAACATCTTTCATTTTATCTCTATCTTCTGCTGTGGTCGGGCATTGAGTTTGACTCAACTTCACACCTTGTAGCACAGGCAAGAATCCTTTCTTTGCCTGATCCATTTTGAACTTTTTCAAAATTTTGTCAAGGTATGTGCTTTGTGAAAGTCCTATTAAGCGTCTTGATCTATCTCTATAGATCTTGATGCCCAATATATAAGCAGCTTCACCGAGGTCTTTCATTGAAAAACTTTTATTCAAGTATCCCTTTAAGCTATCCAGAAATTTTATATCATTTCCAATTAACAATATGTCATCTACATATAGAACTAGAAATGCTACAGAGCTCCCACTCACTTTCTTGTAAATACAGGCTTCTCCAAAAGTCTGTATAAAACCATATGCTTTGATCACACTATCAAAGCGTTTATTCCAACTCCGAGATGCTTGCACCAGTCCATAAATGGAACGCTGGAGCTTGCACACTTTGTTAGCACCTTTTGGATCAACAAAACCTTCCGGCTGCATCATATACAACTCTTCTTCTAGAAATTCATTCAAGAATGCAGTCTTGACATCCATTTGCCAAATTTCATAATCATGAAATGCAGCAATAGCTAACATGATTCGGACAGACTTAAACATCGCTACGGGTGAGAAAGTCTCATCGTAGTCAACCCTTGAACTTGTCAAAAACCTTTCGCAACAAGTCGAGCTTTATAGACAGTAACATTACCATCAGCGTCAGTCTTCTTCTTAAAAATCCATTTATTCTCAATAGCTTGCCGATCATCGGGCAAGTCAACTAAAGTCCATACTTTGTTTTCATACATGGATCCCATCTCAGATTTCATGGCCTCAAGCCATTTTGCGGAATCTGGGCTCATCATCGCTTCCTCATAGTTCGTAGGTTCATCATGGTCAAGTAACATGACTTCCAGAATAGGATTACCGTACCACTCTGGTGCGGATCTTACTCTGGTAGACCTACGAGGTTCTGTAGAAACTTGATCTGAAGTTTCATGATCAATATCATTAGCTTCCTCACTGATTGGTGTAGTTGTCACAGGAACCGGTTCTTGTGATGAACTACTTTCCAATAAGAGAGTAGATACAGTTATCTCGTCAAGTTCTACTTTCCTCCCACTCACTTCTTTCGAGAGAAACTCCTTCTCTAGAAAGGATCCGAATTTAGCAACGAAAATCTTGCCCTCAGATCTGTGATAGAAGGTGTACCCAATAGTCTCCTTTGGGTATCCTATGAAGACACATTTCTCCGATTTGGGTTCGAGCTTATCTGGTTGAAGTATCTTCACATAAGCATCGCAGCCCCAAACTTTAAGAAACGATAACTTTGGTTTCTTGACAAACCACAGTTCATAAGGTGTCGTCTCAACGGATTTTGATGGTGCCCTATTTCACGTGAATGCAGCCGTCTCTAAAGCATAACCCCAAAACGATAGCGGTAAATCAGTAAGAGACATCATAGATCGCACCATATCAAGTAATGTACGATTACGACGTTCGGACACACCATTTCGTTGTGGTGTTCCAGGTGGCGTGAGTTGTGAGACTATCCCGCATTGTTTCAAGTGTAGACCAAACTCGTAACTCAAATATTCTCCTCCACGATCAGATCGTAGAAACTTTATTTTCTTGTTACGATGATTTTCCACTTCACTCTGAAATTCCTTGAACTTTTCAAATGTTTCAGACTTGTGTTTCATTAAGTAGATATACCCATATCTGCTTAAATCATGTGTGAAGGTGAGAAAATAACGATATCCGCCACGAGCCTCCACATTCATTGGACCACATACATCTGTATGTATGATCTCCAACAAATCTGTTGCTCTCTCCATAGTACCGGAGAACGGCGTTTTAGTCATCTTGCCCATAAGACACGGTTCGCAAGTACCAAGTGATTCATAATCAAGTGATTCCAAAAGCCCATCAGTATGGAGTTTCTTCATGCGTTTTACACCGATATGACCTAAATGGCAGTGCCACAAATAAGTTGCACTATCATTATCAACTCTGCATCTTTTGGTTTCAACACTATGAATATGTGTATCACTATTATCGAGATTCAATAAAAATAGACCACTCTTCAAGGGTGCATAACCATAAAAGATATTACTCATATAAATAGAACAACCATTATTCTCTGATTTAAATGAATAACCGTCTCGCATCAAACAAGATCCAGATATAATGTTCATGCTCAACGCTGGCACCAAATAACAATTATTTAGGTCTAATACTAATCCCGATGGTAGATGTAGAGGTAGCGTGCCGACCGTGATCACATCGACTTTGGAACCGTTTCCCACGCGCATCGTCACCTCGTCCTTAGCTAATCTTCGCTTAATCCGTAGTCCCTGTTTCGAGTTGCAAATATTAGCAACAGAACCAGTATCAAATACCCAGGTGCTACTGCGAGCATTAGTAAGGTACACATCAATAACATGTATATCACATATACCTTTGTTTACTTTGCCATCCTTCTTATCCGCCAAATGCTTGGGGCAGTTCCGCTTCCAGTGTCCAGTCTGCTTGCAGTAGAAGCACTCAGTTTCAGGCTTAGGTCCAGACTTGGGTTTCTTCTCTTGAGCAGCAACTTGCTTGCCGTTGTTTTTGAAGTTCCCCTTCTTCTTTCCTTTGCCCTTCTTCTTGAAACTAGTGGTTTTGTTAACCATCAACACTTGATGCTCCTTCTTGATTTCTACCTCCGCGGCTTTCAGCATCACGAAGAGCTCGGGAATAGTCTTGTTCATCCCTTGCATATTATAGTTCATTACGAAGCTCTTGTAGCTTAGTGGCAGTGATTGGAGAATTCTGTCAATGACACTATCATCAGGAAGATTAACTCCCAGTTGAATCAAGTGATTATTCTACCCAGACATTTTGAGTATGTGTTCACTGACAGAACTATTCTCCTCCATCTTCCAGCTATAGAACTTATTGGAGACTTCATATCTCTCAATCCGGGCATTTGCTTGAAATATTAACTTCAACTCCTGGAACATCTCATATGCTCCATGACGTTCAAAACGTCATTGAAGGCCCGGTTCTAAGCCGTAAAGCATGGCACACTGAACTATAGAGTAGTCATCAGCTTTGCTCTGCCAGACGTTCTTAACGTCGTCAGTTGCATCAGCAGCAGGCCTGGCACCCAGTGGTGCTTCCAGAACGTAACTTTTCTGTGCAGCAATGAGGATAATCCTCAGGTTACGGACCCAGTCCGTGTAATTGCTATCATCATCTTTCAACTTTGTTTTCTCAAGGAACGCATTAAAATTCAACGGAACAACAACACGAGCCATCTATCTACAAACAAACATAGACAAGCAAGATACTATCGGGTACTAAGTTCATGATAAATTTAAGTTCAATTAATCATATTACTTAAGAACTCCCACTTAGACAGACATCTCTCTAGTCATCTAAGTGATCATGTGATCCAAATCAACCAAACCATGTCCGATCATCACGTGAGATGGAGTAGTTTCAATGCTGAACATCGCTATGTTGATCATATCTACTATATGATTCACGCTCGACCTTTCGGTCTCCGTGTTCCGAGGCCATATCTGTATATGCTAGGCTCGTCAAGTATAACCTGAGTATTCCGCGTGTGCAACTGTTTTGCACCCGTTGTATTTGAACGTAGAGCCTATCACACCCGATCATCACGTGGTGTCTCAGCACGAAGAACTTTCGCAACAGTGCATACTCAGGGAGAACACTTCTTGATAATTAGTGAGAGATCATCTTAAAATGCTACCGTCAATCAAAGCAAGATAAGATGCATAAAGGATAAACATCACATGCAATCAATATAAGTGATATGATATGGCCATCATCATCTTGTGCTTGTGATCTCCATCTTCGAAGCACCGTCATGATCACCATCGTCACCGGCGCGACACCTTGATCTCCATCGTAGCATCATTGTCATTACGCCATCTATTGCTTCTACGACTATCGCTACCGCTTAGTGATAAAGTAAAGCAATTACAGGGCGTTTGCATTTCATACAATAAAGCGACAACCATATGGCTCCTGCCAGTTGCCGATAACTTCGGTTACAAAACATGATCATCTCATGCAATAAAATATAGCATCACGTCTTGACCATATCACATCACAACATGCCCTGCAAAACAAGTTAGACGTCCTCTACTTTGTTGTTGCAAATTTTACGTGGCTGCTACGGGCTTAGCAAGAACCGTTCTTACCTACGCATCAAAAACCACAACGATAGTTCGTCAAGTTGGTGTTGTTTTAACCTTCGCAAGGACCTGGCGTAGCCACACTCGATTCAGCTAAAGTGAGAGAGACAGACACCCGCCAGCCACCTTTAAGCACGAGTGCTCGCAACGGTGAAACCAGTCTCGCGTAAGCGTACGCGTAATGTCGGTCCGGGCCGCTTCATCTCACAATACCGCCGAACCAAAGTATGACATGCTGGTAAGTAGTATGACTTGTATCGCCCACAACTCACTTGTGTTCTACTCGTGCATATAACATCAACGCATAAAACCAGGCTCGGATGCCACTGTTGGGGAACATAGTAATTTCAAAAAATTTCCTACGCACACGCAAGATCATGGTGATGATATAGCAATGAGAGGGGAGAGTGTTCGTCCACGTACCCTCGTAGACCGTAAGCGGAAGCGTTAGCACAACGCGGTTGATATAGTCGTACGTCTTCACGATCCGACCGATCCAAGCACCGAACGTACGGGGCCTCCGAGTTCAGCACACGTTCAGCTCGATGATGATCTCCGGCCCTCCGATCTAGCAAAGGCTCCGGAGATGAGTTCCGTCAGCACGACGGTGTGGTGACGATGATGATGTTCTACCGGCACAGGGCTTCGCCTAAACTCCGCGACGATATGACTGAGGTGGAATATGGTGGAAGGGGGCACCGCACACGGCTAAGGAACGATCCGTAGATCAACTTGTGTGTCTTTGGGGTGCCCCCCGCCCCCGTATATAAAGGAGCCAGGGGGGGAGGAGGCGTCCGGTCTAGAGGGCGCGCCAAGGGGGGGAGTCCTACTCCCACCGGGAGTAGGACTCGCTCTTTCCAAGTAGGAGTAGGAGAAGGGGGGAAAGAGGAGGAAGAGGGGAAGGAAAGGGGGGGCGTCGTCCCCCTTCCCTAGTCCTATTCGGACTAGGAGGGGGAGGGGCGCGCGGCCCCCTCCTGGCTCCTTCCCTCTTCTCCCTCGTGGCCCAAGTAGGTCCATTAACCCCCCGGGGGGTTCCGGTAACCTTCCCGGTACTCCGGTAAAATGCCGATTTCACCCGGAACCATTCCGACGTCCAAACATAGGCTTCCAATATATCAATCTTTATGTCTCGACCATTCCGAGGCTCCTCGTCATGTCCGTGGTCACATCCGGGACTCCGAACAAACTTCGGTACATCAAAACGTATAAACTCATAATAAAACTGTCATCGAAACGTTAAGCGTGCGGACCCTACGGGTTCGAGAATTATGTAGACATGACCTAAAACCATTCTCGGTCAATAACCAATAGCGGGACCTGGATGCCCATATTGGTTCCTACATATTCTACGAAGATCTTTATCGGTCAAACCGCATAACAACATACGTTGTTCCCTTTGTCATCGGTATGTTACTTGCCCGAGATTTGATCGTCGGTATCCAATACCTAGTTCAATCTCGTTACCGGCAAGTCTCTTTACTCGTTTTGTAATACGTCATCTCATAACTAACTTATTAGTTATAATGCTTGCAAGGCTTAAGTGATGAGTATTACCGAGAGGGCCCAGAGATACCTCTCCGACAATCGGAGTGACAAAAACCTAATCTCGAAATACGCCAACTCAACATGTACCTTCGGAGACACCTGTAGTACTCCTTTATAATCACCCAGTTACGTTGTGACATTTGGTAGTACCCAAAGTGTTCCTCCGGTAAACGGGAGTTGCATAATTCTCATAGTTACAGGAACATGTATAAGTCATGAAGAAAGCAATAGCAGAATACTAAACGATCAAGTGCTAAGCTAACGGGATGGGTCATGTCAATCACATCATTCTCCTAATGATGTGATCCCATTAATCAAATGACAACACATGTCTATGGTTAGGAAACATAACCATCTTTGATTAATGAGCTAGTCAAGTAGAGGCATACTAGTGACTATATGTTTGTCTATGTATTCACACATGTATCATGTTTCCGGTTAATACAATTCTAGCATGAATAATAAACATTTATCATGGTATGAGGAAATAAATAATAACTTTATTATTGCCTCTAGGGCATATTTCCTTCAGTCTCCCACTTGCACTAGAGTCAATAATCTAGATTACATAGTAATGATTCTAACACCCGTGGAGTCTTGGTGTTGATCATGTTTTGCTCGTGAGAGAGGCTTAGAAGCCCGCATCAGAAGCACATCGGAGAGGAATAGCTAGATCACAAGCTTATTGCGAACGGTCCATAGGGTCCAAGTTAGGACACCAATCTCAAGCCACCTAATGTGGCGAATGGGCCGGGGGGGAGGGGGGGCTGGATCTCGGCGACGAGATTGGGGAAGTTGGAGTGGCACCAATTCCCACCCATGGCCTCCCGGAAGCAGCTCTAAAGAAACTGGGCGGCGACGCATGCGAAGAAGATGTGGTTGGAATCCTCAGTCTGTTGACGTATAATGTGCTGCCTAGTTTCTTCCATCAGATCGGTTTTTTGGTTGCATTGGCTAGAGCAAGCACTTCTACATGGTATCGGAACCAAGAGGTCTCGAGTTCAAGACCCGGCTGGCGCAATTAAATTGCAGCCCACTTTCGGTCCACGTTTAGGCCTGAGGGAGCCACACGTGAGGGGAAGTGTTGACGTATAATGTGCTGCCTAGTCTCTTCCATCAGATCGGTCTTTTGGTTGCATTGGCTAGAGCAAGCACTTCTACACAGTCGTCCCACAGAGAGGGCACACACCATCGCCCATGCCATTCCGTTTGTGGACCTCCACGATGATGGATGCGTTTCAACTTCATGTGTTTGAGTTGTGTACTTCTTTGAGTGCAGAGACGAGGCATTAATGGCATATTTGGTTGCCCGGGTAAGGCCCAACCAGGCCAGCTCGGTAAGGAAACTGGTTGATTAATTTTAAAGCACCTCCAAGCCAGGGCTAACGCCCGAATCAACAGTTTTGAAGAGCTAGGATGCAAAGCTGTGTATGTGCTTCTTCTTCTACCTCCACTAAACTACTTCGTAATCTCCTTTCTTCCTTCTCCCTTATAATCAACGCAATGGTGCTTCGATTCGAAATAAACTCTACACGAATAAGATGCACATCGATATTACGGTTCCATTTAGGCGATCTATTTGTAGTTTCGTCGACCGTAAATGCTCAATTTTGTGTTCACATTTGAAGCAATTTTGAATGAATTTTGTCAGATTCGTCGCGCACAATCGACCGTTTGAAATTTTCTTTGGCCAGTAGCCTAATCTTGCACTTCCTCATGATATTCGTGTTGCAAGTTTCTTTTTCGAAGATTCTACTGCAGTGACGACGCCATTACGTGCATACTGTATTTCTTCTCCCCCGTCATCTACCTCAGCGCACCTTCACACGGACTTTCTCTGCGACGACGATGCTAGCAACTAGTTCGCCACGGCACCGGCAGGATTGCTCGCCCCGAGACTCAATGCTCGTCATGTTGGACGCGGCGCCGCGGTCACCGTCCACCGAGTCGTCCTGGTCTGACAGACACACTGCATTTCTCCTCCCCCATCCTCAGCCTAAACGCTAGCAACCAGTTCGCCGCTGCGCCAGCAGGAAAGCTCGCTCGAGACTCCGAGCCCGTCGTGTCGGACATGGCGCCGCGGTAACCGTCCAACGCACTCGCGAGGCACGGTGTAACTGCGTGTGTTAAGTGTAAGTGTTAGCTCTTAATCATATGCTGCGTATACACCAAACACCATATAGTTTTATGAGCCGAGTCAACTCAGGCAACTAAACGCTATGCCAAAATTACTCCCCTAATACGAGAGACCTAGATGGGGGCAACCAAACAATGTGCCTGTGTTAGTTTTTCGCCTGTATTTCCTTAGCCAGCCTCAGAATGAGTCGGGCTTCGTTGAGGCTGCACTGAAACAGCTGTCAAACACACCCCAAATATTTCTAAGGTTGCCCTTTAGATAACAGGGCCGGGGAACTAGCAGGGACCTCTCCCCTCCCCCAACAACATCATTAACTTAAGCTCAACAACGCTCGGCCCGCATTCCATTCCGCCACCGCTAACAAGAGCTTACAGAAAGTATTTATTTGTATTTTCACGTATTTGTCTATTTTCTACGGGTAAAAGAATCTAGTGAGCAGCATATTTCGTGCAAATCAGAAAATGAAGAGTCCAACGTCGTTGTTGCCCGCCCCTGGTGCGCCGTGTTGAAAGCTTGAAACGGAAACACGGTACGACGACCGGCCAGTGGAACATTCCGACAAAGACCTATTATTATCCACAGCCCCCAAAACGATAGTAAACGCCAGTCCATCCCTCCAGAGGAAATGGTTTGCCCTCCATGATTCGCACGGTTGACAGACCCTGGAGACCGGAGTCCGGCAAGTTGGACGAACCTGATCGACCGGGACCTAAACAGCGACATCCGTGGGCGGAGAGACGTGTCGACGATGAACCTGATCGATCGGGACCTAAACCCACCCACCCCATTTTCGTATGGAGCTTTCGCCTCGCTTGGCTTCTTACACACACGTCGCGCCTAGCACGAGTTCTCTTCTCAGCCATGAATATATATCACCCTCACCCGCCACACCAACACTCTCAATTTCAGGGCCATCAACACCACCACTGCACTGATACCCACCCCAGCAGCTACTTCCAGGAGGAAGTAGACAAAAAGAAGCACCCGGTGCCAGTCACCACTCGCCACCTATAGAATGTGCTTGGAGTTCGGCTCGTGCTTCGGCGGCCGCAGGCGGGACGACTACGGCGGAAATATGCCCTAGAGGCAATAATAAAGTTATTATTTATTCCCTCATATCATGATAAATGTTTATTATTCATGCTAGAATTGTATTACCCGAAAACATTATACATGTGTGAATACATAGACAAACATAATGTCATTAGTATGCCTCTACTTGACTAGCTCATTAATCAAAGATGGTTATGTTTACTAACCATAGACATGTGTTGTCATTTGATTAACGGGATCACATCATTAGGAGAATGATGTGATTGACTTGACTCATTCCGTTAGCCTAGCACTTGATCGTTTAGTATGTTGCTATTGCTTTCTTCATGACTTATACAAAAGTTCCTACAACTATGAGATTATGCAACTCCCGTTTACCGGAGGAACACTTTGTGTGCTACCAAACGTCACAACGTAACTGGATGATTATAAAGGAGCTCTACAGGTGTCTCCAAAGGTACATGTTGAGTTGACGTATTTCGAGATTAGGTTTTGTCACTCCGATTGTCGGAGAGGTATCTCTGGGCCCTCTCGGTAATGCACATCACTATAAGCCTTGCAAGCAATGTAGCTAATGAGTTAGTTACGGAATGATGCATTACGTAACGAGTAAAGAGACTTGCCGATAACGAGATTGAACTAGGTATTGGATACCGACGATCAAATCTCGGGCAAGTAACATACCGGTGACAAAGGGAATAACGTATGTTTTGACCGATAAAGATCTTCGTAGAATATGTAGGAGCCAATATGAGCATCCAGGTTCCGCTATTGGTTATTGACCGGAAACAGTTCTAGGTCATGTCTACATAGTTCTCGAACCCGTAGGGTCCGCACGCTTAACGTTACGATGACAGTTTTATTATGAGTTTATAAGTTGTGATGTACCGAAGGTTGTTCGGAGTCCCGAATGTGATCACGAACATGACGAGGAGTCTCAAAATGGTCGAGACATAAAGATTGATATATTGGACGACTATATTCGGACACCGAAAGTGTTCCGGGTGATTTCGTAGAAAACCGGAGTGCCGGAGGGCTTACCGGAACCCCCCGGGGAAGTATTGGGCCTTAGTGGGCCTGAGGGGAGAGAGAGGGCAGCAGCCCAGGAGGTGGCGCGCCCCCTCCCATGAGGAGTCCGAATTGGACTAGGGGAGGGGGCGCGGCTCCTCTTTCCCTCTCCCTCTCCCTCTCTTTCCTTCCCCCTTCCTCCTTCCTAGTTGGACTAGGAAAGGGGAGTCCTACTCCCACTAGGAGGAGGACTCCCCCCTCCTTGGCGCACCCCTAGGGTAGGCCGGCCTCCCCCATTGCTCCTTTATATACGGGGGCAGGGGGCACCTCTAGACACACAAGTTGATCTTCATGATCATTCCTTAGCCGTGCGCGGTGCCCCCCTCCATCATATTCCATCTCGGACATATCGTAGCGGTGCTTAGGCAAAGCCCTGCGTTGCTAGAACATCATCATCGTCACGACACCGTCGTGCTGACGGAACTCATCCCCGACACCCTGCTGGATCGGAGTCCGGAGATCTTCATCGAGCTGAACGTGTGCTGAACTCGGAGGTGCCGTACGTTCGGTACTTGGATCAGTCGGATCGTGAAGACATACGACTACATCAACCGCGTTGTCATAACGCTTCCGCTTTCGGTCTACGAGGGTACGTAGACAACACTCTCCCCTCTCGTTGCTATGCATCACCATGATCTTGCGTGTGCGTAGGAAAATTTTGAAATTACTACGTTCCCCAACACAAGCTAGGACACCAATCTCAAGCCACCTAATGTGGCGATTGGACCGGGAGGAGGCCTGGATCTCGTTGAAGAGATCCGGGAAGTTGGAGTGGCACCAATTCCCACCCACGGCCTCCCGGAAGCAGCTCCAAAGAAACTGGGCTGCAACGCATGTGAAGAAGATGTTGTTGTAATCCTTAGATATCCCATAGAGAGGGCACAGACCATCGCCCGGGCCATTCCGTCTGCGGACCTCCACGTTGATGTATGTGTTTCAACTTCACGTGTTTGAGTTGTGTACTTGAGTGCAGAGACGAGGCATTATTGGTGTGTTTGGTTGCCCGTATAAGGCCCAACCAGGCCAGCTAGGTAAGGAAACGGGTTGATAAGTTGCTTGCATATACTATTCGGCGTGCATGGCATAAATTTTAAAGCACCTCCGAGCCAGTCCCAACGCCTGAATCGGCAGTTTTGGAGAGCTAGGCCCGAGCAATGCACAGCGAGCACACATGTGTGGGCCCCTTGCACGAGGATGCAAGCTGTGTACGTGTTTCTTCTTTTGCCTCCACTAAACTACTTCCTAATCTCCTTTCTTTCTTCTCCTCTCTAATCAACACAACGGTGCTTCGATTCAAGATAAGCTCTACATGAGAAAGATGCACATCGATGTTACGGTTTCATTCAGGGGATTTGTTCGTAGTTTCGTCGACCGTAAATGCTCAATTTTGTGTTCACATTAGAAGCTATTTTGGATGAATTTTGTCAGATTCGTCGCGCACGATCGACTGTTTGAAATTTTCTTTGGCCAGTAGCCTAATCTTGCAGTTCCTCATGATATTCATGTTGCAAGTTTCTTTTTCAAGATCCTACCGCGGTGACGATGCATTACGCGCATATTGCATTTCTTCTCCCCCGTCATATGCCTTAGCGCTCCTCCACACGGACTTTGTCTGCGACGACGACGCTAGCAACTAGTGTGCCGTGGCATCGGCAGGATTGCTCGCCGGAGAGGCCGAGACTCCATGCTCGTCATGTCGGACGCGGCGTCGTGGTCACCATCCACCGCAGTCGTCCTGGTCTGACACACACTGCATTTCTTCTCCCCTGTCCTCTGCCTCTATGCTCCTCCGCGTGGACTTTCTCAGCGGTGGCGACGCGACGCTAGCAACCAGTTCACCGTTGCGCCAGCAGGAACGCTCGCCCGAGACTCCGTGCCCGTCGTGTCGGACGTGGCGCCGCGGGAACCGTCCACCGTAGTCGTGAGGCATGGTGTAACTGCGTGTGTTAAGTGTAAGTGTTAACTCTTAATCCTATGTTGCGTATACAACCAAACACCATGTAGTTTCATGAGCCGAGCCAATGCAGGAAACTAAACACTATGCCAAAATTACTCCCCTAACACGAGAGACCTAGATGCGGGCAACCAAACAATGTGCATGTGTTAGTTTTTCGCCTGTATTTCCTCAACCAGCCTCCGATGAGTATGAGTCAGGCTTCGTTGAGCCAGGCTGCATTGAAACGGTTGTCAAACACACCCTAAACATTTCTAAGGTTGCCTTTTACTCCCGCCGTTTCAAAATAGATGACCCAACTTTATACTAACTCTCCGTTCCAAAATAGATTACCCAATTTGAGTAGATAACAGGACCGGGGAACTAGCAGGGACCTCTCCCCTCCCCCAAATCATTAACTTAAGCTTAACAACACTCGGCCCGGATTCGATTCCGCCACCAGAGAAAGTATTTATTTGTATTTTCACGCAAAATTGTCTATTTTCTACGTGTAAAAGAATCTAGTGAGCGGCATATTTCGTGCAAATCAGTTAATGAAGAGTCCAACGTCGTTGTTGCCTGCCCCAGGCGCGCCGTGTTGAAAGCTTGAAACGGAAACACGGTACGCCGACCGGCCAGTCCAACATTCCAACAAGAACTATTATTATCCACAGCCCCCAAAACGATAGTAAACGCCAGTTCATCCTTTCCTTGGTCCTCCAGAGGAAACGATTTGCCCTCCCTCCATGATTCGCACGGTTGACCGGCCGTGGAGACCGGAGTCCGGCAAGTTGGACGAAACTGATCGACCCGGACCTAAACAGCGACATGAGAGGGCGCGGAGACGTGTCGACGATGAGCCTGATCGATCGGGACCTAAACCCACCCACCCCCTTTTCATACGGAGCTTTCGGCTCGCTTGGCTTCGTATGCACACGTCGCGCCCAGCACGAGCTCTCTTCTCGGCCCCGAATATATATCACCCTCACCCACCACACCAACACTGTCAGTTTCAGGTTCATCCACGCCACCACTGGCACTGATACCCATCCCCAGCAGCTACTTCCAGGATAGTGCTGCTTCCCACTACCAGTAGCCCATCACGCACGAAGTGAACAAAAAGAAGCACCCGGCGCCAGTCACCACTCGCCACCTATAGAATGTGCTTGGAGTTCGGCTCGTGCTTCGGGCCGCAGGCCGGACGACTACGGCGGCCGCGCCCGCAGCAGAGGGGGCGGCTACTGGTCAGCGCCGGTGCCGGCACCGGTGTACCAACAGGAACAGCCGCCCGCAGTCGCCCACGAGGCCTACCACGAAGGCGCGCCGAAAGCCGACCACACCGACGCCGCCTACTTGCAAGACAAGGCTGGCAGCGAGACGCCGCCGAGGCACCCCGCATGGCACAACAAGGTCGCCGACGACGCCTACACGCCGCGCCCCCACGAAGCTGCTGCCCCAGATCACAGTCACAGGGACAACGCCCCTATGGATTACTACCACCACCACCACCCTCGTCAGGTACTAGCTACTAGTCGTTAGGATTAGCTAGTTCATCCCATCAATCCCTCCCTCCAGCTTTTGCTGGTAGATGGTTTCACCTTTACCAGTCTGTTTGTGCAGTTTCTTGTAATTTAGCACAAGCTGCTTTCGCCTTGTATCATACATAATCAAGTGAAAGAAAGCATTGCCAAATCTCAGATGTCTCTGTTTTCTCTGTGTGATGTTTTCCCCTTTAACTTTCCTCACAAACACATTGTGAATCACTGAGCACAGGAAAGATGTTTTTTGCTTGTTGGCAGATCATCCATTGCTTGGAACAGAGCTCAGCGCAGCCTTGCACTGAATCAGCGTATTTGCTGAACATACCAGCTGCTAAAACCGTATATAGACTAGTAGAGTATTATTTACCAGACAGTTTTCCAAAAAGAAGAACTGTTCACTTATTAGATTTCGTCACTGGTGTGACATAATCAGTAACAAGCATCTTATGTCACGGAACGCGCGAGAAAGTCGCCCTTATGTTTGTATTGGAAGTTGGACTGCAAGGCGAGGTTAAAGCAGATACACCATAGACAAAGCTTCTGCCAGCAAATTAGAGAATAAAGTGACGGATGTAAACTCACTCTGTTTTTCTAGGTAATGAACAACTCGCTCTATCTTGGAAGTTTTCAAAGAAACAAAAAAGAATGTTCTTGAAACAAAAAGGACCCTACCTTGCAGTTCACTCTCTTTTTCAGTTTGCTTTCCACAACTCTATCTTGTTAACAGCCGCAGTTTTAGTTCTCAGAAAAGGGAAGTGCAGATCTGTCCATGAATCATATTTCTGATGGCATTTTCATTTTTGTACGCATATACCTGTGCTGGTCCAGTAGCACACTCAGAAAGTTAATCGACCTTCTTCCAACTTTTTCATTCAGACTCTTGCCCCGTGTATAGCCCTTACCAAAGAGGAACCAAAGCATATCGCATCTTACTAATGCCACCGCATCAGATTAAACAAGGGACACTTTGGTCTGTGCTCTTGAAAGAAAAGAAAAAAAGCAAAAGCGGAAGAATCCGCTGGCAATCTAGTTGTTTCCACTGCTGTTAAAGTGCCAATCATGCCACCTGAAATGCCATTATTGGTTTTTGGTAAAAACACGCATTGGGATGCTGAGTGCAACTCTACATAAGAAGTGAAGACCACTTTGTTGAATCCTAAAATACACACACCAAAGCGTGTAAATTTTTCGCGGTGTGCATGCAACAGAAGCGTATTTAACAACACTAAGGAATGCTTTCCAGCAAGATTAATAACATAACAAAGAATCACAGAGCTGGCAGCAGTTGCGCTCATGGTGTAAAGTAGGTATTTCAGTGCTCTACTGCTTTTACCTCTAGCTCAACAACTAAGATCTTCGATCCGTGTCGATCTCTTCTTCCCATCTTGGAATAAGACCAAGGACGGGGAATAAATACAGTCGGTCAGTATAAGTTTGCGCCTTTTGCCTATGAATTGATAGATACAGATCCACTGGACCACTAGCTACTCTGGGCGGTGGTTCAACCAGGTAGAGAAAGTTCAGTGGCTCTAGATATGCATGTCATTATCTCTTCTCATTTGTGCTTGTTTATAACAGCGGAATAAGTTTGCACTCGGTACTTCCACCAGCCACTCACACGGTCTACGACGTTAACACATGATTTAGGTGGTCCTAGATAAAATAAGGGGTGAGTCCAACCTTTTCTAATTAACTAAATAAGAGCTTGAAAACACTACAGTATTTAAAGTAAGGGGCACCTTCTGTTTTGCGGAATATTACTCCAACCTTTTCCAGTTTGGCACAGGAGATCCCTACTAAAAATTTGATCGGATCACTCCTCGATCTCCCCATGAGATTATCTTATTTACATAGGATTGCCAATCAAGATCTTGGCCGAACAATTCAGAAATGAACCACTTGATACTACATAATCCATAATGAGTGGCATCAAATTCCACTAATTAGAACTTTCGGTGGACAATGACATTCACAGGCTGAGTTCTAATTGATTTTCCGGTGCGTATCCATGTCCATCCTTGCTGGCCGCATGCAATTTGTCCCCGATCCAATTTTGGTTCCCCTCCTTTCTACCAATAATGTACCCTCCGATCCCTTTGGTGTCTTCTTATTTACGAATTTCGCCATACACAATCTAAAGATGAAACAAAGCAACAGATTCCACCAAGCTTGTAGGAGAATAAAGCAGTGGCATATGGAATGCAGTAGCAATGGAAATGTGGTTATCCATTTCTTTATCCATATACACCAAATAATGCACTCATATAAGCCCTCGTGCCAAATATAGCACTTTGTTTTCTAGCAAGTGGCTCAGATGTTTGTGACGTCAAATTTGTTGTTTTTCTTGGAGGTTGATGACGAAAATTCTTTCTTGGAGGTTAAAATGAGAAAAGTTTAAAATGGCAAAGTTTGAATGAATTGTCTGAGTTAGTTACAGTGTTTGGTAACATTGGCCATGTCTTAAACTCAGAACTAGTGCCAGTCCAGGTCAATGGCCTTCCATCGAAAGAGCAAGTGTAGACACAGATATTTTCGGTCTTGTATTCTCATTCCGAAAAAAATTGCTCATGACTAAAGAACCAGTCTGCCGAACTGATTGATAATTCTAAGAACCAAAATATTCCATAGAGCAATGAACACCCATTAGATCGACCATTACCTTTAGAATGTGTAGCGTCTTTATTAGGATCTTGACTTTGCTTGGCTTGCCATGAAAAATTCCAGCAAAAAATATTCTATCTTCACAGTGAACCTTGTTAATTTGTCTGCCTAGCAACTATTTGGCTGAACGACAATTGCCATGACTAATCTTGAAAATGTGTGTTCCGACAAGTCAGTGGGTATCATGAACAAGGATGGAGCATCGGGAACCGTCAGTCATCTATGGCCGTCCACGACACAATAGTTGACCACTGTCAAACAACATTGTAACGTGGTGTAATGTGATAGGGAATAGTAAGCCGATAGGATTGTTAACCATGGCCAGGTTGTTAGCTAGGGATATTTGCTTGTATCTCCTGTAATCATATTATCTTATCCCTTCTCCTCCAAGATGTAATTTCTCCCAGAGAATCTCAACTATGTATGCGCCATCAGGGAGGTGCTCCCCTACCTATAAACTTGTAGGGCGTCCCCTTATACGATGTAAGATGTTTTCGCCCATCGCACATGGTAATCAGAGCCTTCCTCTTCCCAAATTTTCTAGCTAAAAATCTCCATTAGTGCCCAACCATGTCTTCCTCCGAGTCCTCCCGGATAGGCCTCAATAGCCAAGTCATAGAGAAGCTCACCCGCACCAACTACGTTCTATGGCGCGCCCAAATCACGCTGCAGCTGAGGGGAGAAGGCGTCTTCGGCTTTGCCGATGGCAGCGGACCGAAGCCGGCCAAGTTTCCTTCCGGCAAAGACAAGGATGGGAAGGATTGCTCTGAGCCCAACCCTCCCCACCAAATCTGGGTCTGGCAGGATCAACAAGTTCTCGGGTATCAGCTCAACAACCTCTCCAAAGAGGTGTTCGTGAAGATGACTGCGATCACCACATCGCACGCGCTATAGACGACCTTGGCGGTCATGTTATCCTCTCAGTCCTTCAGCTGCGTCAACAGCATCTGCACTGCCCTCCTCCACACGCAGAAGGGGAACCAGTCAGTCGCCACCTCCTTCGCCTATATGCGCGGACTCGCCGAAGAACTCGTCGTGACCAGTAAACCCCTGCAAGACGATGAGATTGTCTCCTACATCATCCACTCCCTCGACATGGAGTACCAGCCACTAGTTTCGGCGCTCGACACCCGCACCACTCCAGTCTCCCTCAATGAGCACTTCCCGATGATGAGTAACTTTGATCAGGGCGTTGCTCTGTATTAGGGAACCGACGGATTCAAAACCTCCGTGAACGCCGCTTCCCGTGTCCATGGCGGGCCTCACCATGGACCTCGACGCAACAAGGGCAAGTCTAGAGACGGCGGGACCAACTCTAGCAGCACCAACCCTCGCGCCAGGCGGCCCTCCGCCACCAACAACAAGGGTCGCCGCGCAGCTCCAAGAGATCGCCTCCCGATGCCCCGCATTGTCAGATCTGTGTCAAGCATGGGCACACCGCCAAGAACTGTTCGTACCGGTACGATGAAGACGAAGACTCCTCCCAGGACGAGGACAAAGTTGCTGCCACGGCTGGCTCCTACGTTGTCGACACCAACTGGTATGTCGATAGCGGCACCACCGAACAGCTCATCGGCAAACTCAAGAAGGTGACCATACAGGAAAAATACCGCGGCAAGGACCAAAACCACACCGCTAGAGGTGCATATATGAGGATCTGTCACATTGATCATTCAATTATTAAAACCCCTTATCGCAAACTTCATCTTTGATTTTTTTTGCATGTTCCTCATGCTAGCATGAATCTACTTTCCGTTCATTGAATTGTCATTGATAATCATGTCTTTTCTTGAGTTTCATCCCTTTTTTTGACCAAGGATCATACAACAAAGATAAATATCTATCACGGTAGATGTGTTCATGGGCTCTACCCAATGATTCCGGAGTGTACAAGATTCAATAAAATAGCTTATTGTGTTGCCAAACTATCGTCAACATGTTGGCACGATCGATTAGGATGTGCTTATTTTTCTTTAGTTGAAAGATTGCTTAGGAAGAATAAGCTCACATTTGTTTGTGAGCGCAATGTTGAAATAATTTGTGATTCATGTGAACGTGCTAAGAGTCATCAATTACCATATCCAGTTTCTACCAAACCATTACAATTAATCTTTTCCGATATTTGGGGTCCTGCCCCTAGTTCAGTTGGTAGACACATATTACGTGAGCTTCGTTGATGACTATAGAAAATACTCATGGACCTATCTTCTTAAGAAAAGATTCGATGTTTTTCAAGTCTTCCAAAAAATTCAAGCTCTAGCTGAGCACAAGTTTGACAGCAAGATTATTGTTCTACCATCTGATTGGGGGGAGAATACGAAAAGTTGAACTTCTTCTTCCAAAAGCTTGCTATATCTTATCATGTGTCATGTCATCATGCTCACCAAGAAAATTGTTCTGCTGAACGTAAACACACACACATCGTTGAAGTAGGACTAGCTCTCTTGGTTGGCGCCTCCATGCCTCTAAAATTCTGGGATGAAGTTTTTCTTACTGCTGTTCACATTATAAACATGCTTCCTATTATTTCATCAATAATGAAACTCCGTTAGAAAGAATCCTTCACACCAAACCGGATCTGAAATCTCTTCATGTGTTTGGGTGTGCATGTTGGCCGAATCTTTGACCATACAATAATCGCAAGCTCATGTTTCTCTCAAAACAGTGTGGACTTCACAAAGGTGTAAAATTCTTTGACATCTCCACTGGTCGAGTCTACATTTCTCGTGATGTTATTTTTGACGAGAAAAAAAATTCCCTTTTGCTGATCTTCATCCCAATGCTGGTGCATTGCTTCGAAAAGAAATCCTTCTTTTGCCACATCATCTTACCGGTCTTGATCAAGGGGGAAATAACGGTGATGACCTAGTGTTGATTAACCCTCATAACCGCATGCATAAGGCTTGTGATGTTCCAGATGAAAGCAATGAGAAAAGTGGCAAAGAAAATGATGAAGAAATCAGCCCCAATGTGCCATATTTCATGTGTCAAGGTACAGGGGACAGATCCTTCTTGGGGTCGCTGCAGGAGCAATGCAGACAATCTACGCCGGGATCAGCACCAGGGCCAACTTGTGCACCAGACGTGTCAGGAGCGATAGCGGATCCAGTTGCCCGTGCGGTCGCCAGCGACTCCGCACGTGACACATGACACCACCCTGCTGGAGGCAGCCCGTCGCCCGCCTCGCGCCAATCACCATCTGCCATTCTGGCAGTCTGCGGGTGGCCCGAGTAGCACACGCTTTCCGGATGAAACGTGGTGCTACAAGCAGCGCCCCCAGAAGCGCTCGACAGGCGTGGGATCCAGTGCAAATTCTCGCGGGCCGGCGCAATCACAGGCTCGTGATGAGCCGATGGGGAGGCCGGGATCTTCTGCGGATTCCACCACATCTGGATCACACCCCACGGCCACAGAGGATCTGACACCCACTCAAGACGAATTTGCCTCGGGATCACCTACATCAAAACTCATGTGCGCGGCTCGGGATCTTCTGTGCTGGCTGCTACACCAACCCCGTGACGTATAAGACTACAACAAGGGGTAATACAACCTGTTAATTACAAGCACATAACCAAATATGGTTTAGTTTGTTCTAGAAGTGAACTAGGTGAACTAACCACTCTTGAGGAAGCACTTGGTGATGAAAAATGGAAAAAGACAATGAAAGAAGAATACATGGCACTAGAGAAAAACAACAAATGGCATCTGGTTCCCCCACAACAAGGTAAAAATCTTTTTGATAGCAAGTGGGTATTCAGAATCAAGATAAAATCATATGGAACAATTGATCATTACAAGGTTAGACTTGTGGCAAAAGGCTTCAAGGAAAAGTATGGCAAGATTGTGAGGACACCTTCAGTCCCATTGTTAAGGCTGCCACCATTCGTTTTGTTTTGTCTATTGTTATTTCTATGGGTTGGAGCCTTAGGCAGCTAGATGTGCAATATGAGTTTCTCCATGGTGTTCTGGAAGAGGAAGTGTACATGGCAACCTCCTGGGTTTGAAACTAAAGGTACACCCTCTTATGTATGCAAGCTTGACAAAGAACTATATGGGTTAAAGCAAGCTCCTAGGGCATGGTACTCACGTCTCTGTCACAAGATGCAGACACTTGGTTTTGTTCCTTCAAAATCTGACACGTCATTGTTCATTTATAAGTCAAACACATCCATATTTATTCGCATATAGGTTGATGATGTCATTGTTAGTAGTTCACTTGATGAGGGAATCACAGGGCTCTTGAAGGACTTGAGCATAGATTTTTCTCTCAAGGATCTTGGAGATCTACATTACTTTCTAGGGATTGAAGTGAAGAAACATGAGGATGGACTTCATCTCTCCCAGAAAAAGTATGCACCCGACCTGGTAAAAAGGATGGCTTGCAAGGTTGTAAACCCTCACCCACTCCATTATCTAGTTCAGAAAAATTGTCTCTTATAGAAGGAAAACCCTTGAGTCAAGAGGACAGCACAAGATACAGGAGTCTAGTAGGTGCACTGCAATACTTAACCTCGACAAGACCAAATCTTTCTTTGTTGTTAACAATGTATGTCAGTTTCTTCATGCACCAACCATAGTTCATTTAACTGCTGCTAAAGCGTAGTTAGATATGTTAAAAATACTTTGAGCATTTGTCTTAATTTCAGCAAATCACCATCTACTATTGTCAGTGCCTTATCTAATTCGGATTGGGAAGGAACACTAGCTAGATGACAGGTGCTCTACTGGTGGTTTTGCATTGTTTTTTGGATCTAACTTAATATCATGGAGTGCAAGGAAATAGGAAACTGTGTCTAGGACAAGTACAGAGGAAGAGTATAAAGAATTGGCAAATGCAACAGTTCAAATTATATGGTTCAGTCTATTCTAAAGGAACTTGGTGTGAAAACCACTCAAGCTTCATGCTTATGGTGTGACAATCTTGGTGCCACCTATTGATCTACTAATCTAGTTTTCCATGCCAGGACAAAACACCTCGATATAGATTTTCACTTTGTGAGAGAAGGAGTGGCTAACAAGCAACTTGAAATTCGTTTTGTGCATTCCGAGATCAGGTGGCCGATCGATTCACCAAGGCTTTACCCATGAGAAACTTTGAAGATTCCAAGCATAATATGAACTTGATGAAGTTGTGATGAAGGGAGGGTGTCAAACAACATTGTAACATGGTGTAACGTGATAGGGAATAGTAGGGAATGGGATTGTTAACAATGGCCAGGTTGTTAGCTAGGGGTATTTTCTTGTATCTCATGTAACCATATTCTCTTCTCCCTTCTCCTCCAAGATGTAATATCTCCCACAGAATATCAGCTATGTATGCGCTATCAAGGAGGTGTGCCCCTGCCTATAAACACGGGCGTCCCCTCATACACGGTAAGACGTTTTCCTCCTATCGCACAACCACTAAAAGGTGTACAAACCTACCGGCCAAGCATTATTGTCACAAACCCAAATAGTTCAGCCTAACTTGGGGATCAATGCCCGGTACGACACGTTGTGATTGACCTCCCGCGGCCTACCATAAGTACTCGATGGAAGTGCAATGAGGGCAAACACAAGAAGGATCTATTAATCTTAGTTGAAGTTCTGATTCGGCTACGTTAATTGTATTCATGACGTTCATGCGGGCTTTTTGCCTAATTCATGTGCGAGCTCCATTGATATGTATACATTCTAAAGTAAAAAAAGAAACCTAAGTAAGTTTGTTTTTTCCATAACAAAAAAGGTCAGACCTTCAATTTTAAAAGACAAAAACAAATATGCTAGAATGCTAGATAAGAAGAGTTCGGACTGCATCTATAGATCAGTATATGTTATCTGAAAGGTAGCTCGATAAACCAAACATCATGAGCATCATATAGTGAAGAAGCAACATTTGTTGGAAAATGGTAAGTCACCACCAATTGATTTTTTGCACATAGCTGGTGAATGAACTTTCTTTTTTTGAACCATCCAGAAGAACTGCATGTATTTATATTAAAGGTAGGAAAATGGTAAACGACCACAATACGACAAAAAAAACACAAACAACCACACACACGACCCAAAATTACTAGTATTACCACATGACAACCTAAGAAATGAACTCTCTAATGCAACCATGAGTGACTCCAGCTCGCTACAACCCACTGTCTAGCGTCAACTTCCATTTGCTCGATGATACTTTGAAGTGGCATGAAGCTGGTGAATGAACTCACCATGATCTTGATAAATTCCTCGTGCCTCCAACACCTAGGCATGGAGTTCCGGAAGAAAATACATCTATGTACTTCAAACAAATGGGCTACTATTTCTTTGTACATATATTGGAATATTAGAAGTTATCGATATTTCAAACTCCCAGTATGCTTCAGAGTATAGGTGTTGTGAATGTTGTGTTACTGACTCTGTTAGTGTGAGCAAAGAGTGTATACTTGAGAAGGAACATGATGAATGTGTCTCCTTTTATTGACGGGGGAAGTTGCAATTCACGTGAAGTCTCGAATCTTAGCTACATTACCCATATGGGCGCCTGCCTAGATGTTCTCGTAACTTGGGGTAGCTGGAGCCATGCGGCATCAATGTTATCAACAAAAAGGCAAACACGTTAAAAGGGACAAGTGTCATGTGAATGGGTAAATTTGTAGACAAGTAGAACATTAATTTGGTACATGCAGACATTGGAGCTCATAAGGATCCATTGATCTGTAAAACAAAGAGAGACAAAAGAATGCTACTAGTTCAATTCCTATAAAAAAACATGTGGCTGCCATTTTAAACAAAGTGGTAGGACTCGCGAAAAAACGGATGTTTTAAACGGTACCTTATTCACATAGAACATTTATGATGACAAAGGTCATGTACTATACCCAAGACTGCTCTCTATATAACCTATGAGTCTATCTCCATCATATAAAACAATGTCCTCACACTATTTATCATCCACCCACTCCCATGACCAATCCCCCCTCCCCTACCCGTCGCACACCTAAACAAAAATCTTCGACCCGCGGGGGCCCCACACACCAGCACCCAACATCTTGTCCAAAGTAGTTGTATGGTACTTGGAGGTCAAAATCTATACTAGTTCTCCTTAATCTTCCTGGTGGATCAATCAAAATATAGTATTTCAAATAGCCCAATGAAATGTCAATGAATTTATTTTTCATAGGACTAGGAAGCATGGGGAAGTCTACATCATGAGTGACGGATAAGCATGATCAACATAAACATGTCCTCATGCAAAACGTAAATATCATGACGAAAAATAAATATCATATGGCAGGGCCACAAAACTTGGTTACTTGTAGACTTTGTGCGGGTAACCTCTCCCAGGCTAGGATCCATCTGCCTAGGGTGCTTGCTAACTAGGGTTGTATGCTGTTAGCTGGATGTTGAGGAGGAGCTAGGGTTGTGATTGTGGGGGAGTTGGGGCTGTTTTTACTGCTGTTAAAGTGTTAATCATGCTTTATGAAATGGCATTATGTGGCTTCTGGCTAACAAACCCATTGGGATACTCAGTGCAGTTCTACCTAGCGAAGACCGCTTTCTAAAACTAAAATACACACACCGAAGCGCGTAGCTTTTTCCGGTGTGTGTGCGACAGAAGCATATTTAACAACACTAAGGAATGCTTTTCAGCAAGATTAGCATAACACAGAATCACAGAGCAGGCGGTGGTTTCCCTCATGGTGTAAGCATTATGCATTTACTCCTCAAGTATAATTAACTGGGAAACGGCTAAAAAGCACTAGCTATGTTGAAGAAACAACTTCTCTTTTTCATGATTTTACAACTTTCCATAGTTCGGCCCAGCCACCGGGCTATCACTAGCCAGAGTTTGATCCATATTCTCCTGTGTAGTACATACAAGAAAATTCCATCATAAGAAATTCAATTGCTAGATCTCCCATGGAAATGATCCTATTTTCACAGGATTTATGATCGAGATCTTGTACGAGAAAAACAAAAAGTAACTTGGAGATTGTTAAGATTGATGATCAAGCTTTATTCAGCAACCGAACAATATATATCCTGTGAACGCATGTGCCAATAACAATTGTTCTTAGAGCATGTACACAAGTGCTTAATTCGATGGGTGATTTTTGTAAAGAAATTATTTTGCTTTGGCATGTGAGCTTGGAGATGTACGGGTCTATAACATAACTTTTCATTACAAACTATCATAACTATAGTAGATCATATATAAGAACAGTGATCATCTGTATCCTACTAGTGGTTCCATAATTTTATTGGTGGTCACAAGCATTGACAGTACATATCAACAAAGTGTGCTTTATGCTGGGGCTTAAAATACTTTTTTATAATAACTGCAAAAGTTTGTGTAATAAATTAACTTAAGAAGAGCTCGGAAAGCACTGCACTGTTTAAAATATGGGACAACTTCTCTTTTGCGGAATATTACTCCAGCCTTTTCTTGTTTGGCACAGGTGATCCCTACCCAAAACTCGATCCAATTCGTGCTGCATGGAATATGAAAAAGAAATCTCCATCATGGAAAATGCAATGGTATGATCTCCACAACAGATACTCTTATTTACATAGGATTACCTATCAAGATCTTGGTCGAGTCCAAACTAGAAATTAACCACTTGACACCACATAACGGGTGACATCAGCCTACAATAATTAGGACTTTTGGTGGACAATCACCTCTATGGATTGAGGTCTAACTAACTTTTCGGTGCTCATCCATGCCCATCCTTGGTGGCACCCTGCAATTTGTCCCCAATCCAATTCTGGTTTCCTCTTTTCTACCAAGAATGTTCCCTCCCTTTGGTTTCTTCTTGTTTAAGCATATTGTGGTGTGCATGAAGAATCAGTTTGGCATATCCAATTAGAAGAGGAGGGAGAGCAGCAGATTCCACCAGGCTTGTGTAGGACAATAAAGGCAGTAGCATATGGAGTACAGAAGCAAATGACATTTGATTATTCATTTGTTTCTCCATTTATACCGAGCAATGCAATTGAATAAGCCGACGTGCCAATTGATGTGATTTCTTTCTATTTTGTTGAGAGTGGCTCATATGGTTCTGATGTCAAATTTGTTGATTTTCTTGGCGGTTGATGATATCATTTTCCTCCTTGAAGGTTAAAATGTTGAAACTTAAGTAAATCTTTAGCAACAGTGACCATGACTTTTTTTGTAACGAGGCAAAAGATTTGCCATTTTCATTGATTAATAAGAAGAGAGTTTCCCGGTTAATTAGAGGAAAACTCGGCGAAAACCTAGATTATAAACCCCACATGGGGCACACGCGGACGACCTGGCCAGCCAAAGAAGCCAAACAATCGACCGCAGACGTCGAGGACCGGCAGCTCCGATTTTGCTAATGCGCATCATAGGAGAAAGTTGCAAGCCTCGCACCGACCTAGTCCAACGCAACCTCCTGAGAGCACCGCCCGCTGAAACCGCCCTCATGGAGTAATCGTTGCCGCAGGGGCCCCGCCACGCGCAGCTCCGACTTCTCTGTCACAGTGAGAACCAAACATAGGTGCACCCATTGGCGAACCATACCGTCGACGTCAGAAGGACAAGCCGTGACCCATCTCCGCACACCACCATTGTCGTTGCTGCACAAGTCGCAACGCCAATCACTCGCACCACCGATTGGCCACCTGCCAACCATGGTGTCGTGTACGTCCAGCCCAAGGGAGGCGCGGAAAGGGATCACCGGCCTTCAAAGGAACGCCCCAAAGGGAGAAACACCGCAGGGATGACGTCGTTGCCCGACCCAGATGGATCTAGGCTTTCGCCCGAAGAGCTTGATCCGGAAGTCGATGATGCACATGAACACAACGGCGTCTCCAGGAAGGATAGCGACGCCCACGGGCGCCGCCGCCGCCGCCGGCCAACAAGCGCTAGCAAGGCTTTCACCTGTAGCAACACAGACCATCACCCCCCTGTAGCCGGCCAAGGCCGACAAGCACCTTCGTTGTCCCGCATAACCCTGACGTAGCGGCCGCGCCACCACCATGCAAGGCCACTCTACCCCACAGATGAGCCGTAGCCAGCAGATCTGGCACCCGCCTTGCGCTGCACCGCCACATAGCTGGAGATCCTCGCTGCAACACTAGAGCCGGGGGGAGGGCTGCCACCCCGTCCCCAAACCCGCTTGGACGAGCTGCCGGGCCGAACCCGAACACAGCTCGCATCCCAGCCGCACCGCCCAGCCACACTACAGCCGCCAGCCGGAGCACCCAGTTGGCACAGCTGCCCACCACCGCGAGAGAGCCGGATCCAGGCGCACTCGACCAGATCTAGTGAGCTGCCGCCTTCTGGATCGCCGGGAGGGCCGCCAAATGCCGGACCGGAGCCGAACACGAGGAGCACGCTCCAAACACCGGAGAAGGAGGGGGGCACCACCCAAGCCCGACTTGTCGGAGAGGAGTGTCGGTGGAAGCCCACCAGCCACGCGCCACCATGCAGAGCAGCGAAGGGGGCCGGGCCTCTCCCGTCGAGAGCCGCCAGGCAAGAAGCGTCCCCGCCGCCACCGTCCGCCACGTGGGCTTAGCCCGGCGGCATCCTCCGGCGATAGCGGCGGAGAGGGGAGGGGCGAGGAGGGTGGCCGACGGTACAGTTGGTGGATTCCGCCCGTGTCGCCAGAGAGGCGACGCGGGGGACGGGGGGAGGTGTGACCATGACTTAAACGCATACTCTAGTGCCAGTCGAGATCAATGGTCAGCAGTTTCAAACTAATGAAGCAATTGTAGACACTGATCTCATGACTCATGACCCAGTCCACCGAACTGATTGATTGTTGTGAGAATCAAAATATTCCCTAGAGCAATGAACACACACTGTAAATCATTACGTTTAGGACCTGTAGCATCTTTGGGATCTGGACTGTGCTTGGCTTGCCATGAAAAATTCCAGCAAAGAATATCTATCTTCACAGTAAACCTTGTTAGTCGGTCTTCCTAGGGTGTATTTGGCAGAACAACAAATACCCTGACTGAATTCTTCTTGTCTTGAAACTATGTTCCGATAAGTCAGTGGGTATCATAAACATGGATGGAGCATCGGTAAAAGTCAGTCTTTTGCCGTCCGCGACACAATAGCTGACCGTAACAAGGCACATCAATTGATCAGACAAGCATTATTGCCCCAAACTCAAACAATATGGGGGATGCTACCTACCATGGCACCTCCCGACATGACTCGTCGCAATCGATCTCTCTTAGACCATGTAAGTATGAAGAAAGTGTCACATGGGTAAGCGCACATAGCATCTCTTGCCTACTTTGTCACCTCTTGGCCCTTTTCAAATTCCTGCTTTTTTGCGTGGGGGAGATGTGCGAGACGACGACGTCTTCATCGAGGGGTTTTCCTGCGCCCGCAAGCTCATCGGCGAGCCCCTTCATCTTGGTGAAGTAGGTGGCAGCAGAGAGGTCGCCCTTGCGTGCATTCCCGATCGCTGAACGGAGCTGTATCTGGCGCGCCCAGGACTGGGCAGAGAAGCTTTCCACCAGAGCTTGCCAGACTCCTGCGGCCATGGTGTGGTTGGAAACCTGCATCAGAACCTCACGGGACAAGGAGGCAAGCAGAAAGGTAAGCACATGTTGATCTTTAGTGACCCAGATCGCATGTTCTGGGTTGGGCGCCTCGGTGATCTCCTTCTTCCCAGTGTTTTCCTTCTCGGTGACGATGACAGCGGCGGGCTCCTTGATCGAGCCGTCAAGGTAGCCCTTCGTCGCCGCTGCCCTGACATGCAGGAGTACTTGAGCCTTCCACACCAGAAAGTTATCGCGGGTGAGCTTCTCTGTGATGGTGTGGCCGAGGGAGGCGAGGGAGGGCACAGCCATGGCGTGGGAGGAGGACGACGACGACATGACCTAGACGTATGGTAGAACTAGGCTCTGTATACCATGTAAAATGAGGTGCTAAAGCGCATGCGTTAGCAGGGGCGCGTTGCGTGTTAATATAGCCACCAGGAGACGGCGGCGGTAAGTATAGGAGGTTAGGGTTTAGGTTAGGCAGAGATCGATCTCTTAAATTAACTACCAATATCTTATCTCAATGCCTAACCTATCCTAACTAGATACAACACACACCATATATCACAACTAACACGGTTTATACAAAGAACCATGAGTACAATGTTTAACAGTTTGCAATTCGAGGGGATTTTCTTGCAGCTATTCCGATTGCTTAGCATGTATGTTTGCGAACACATGGCTTGGCGGACAACCAATGTAAGAATCATGTTCTATCTATCTTGAAGAAGTCGTGTTCCGACAGCCTGTGAGCTTTGAGGAACATGGAGGAAGTATCGCCCACAGCCAGTCTTGTTGCCCGCAGGCAATAGGTGCACCGGCATTATTTGCAAGATTGACAAACTCAAAGATAAATCTCGTGACATCTTTGCTTGCCTCCATACTTGATTGTCGATGCTACCGCAGCACAGCACCCCATCAGCTAGGAGGAGAAGGCCGATAACAAACATGAGCAGTGAGGAGAGGCTCGAGTTGGGTCAGGATAAGAAGAGCCCCTGAAGACATAAACTTCCCCTGCCACGGACTTACCCTGCCCGCAACCTTAAGGCATAATGGATCCCACTCATCAATAGAGATGTTCCTGGTCGAAATTGGGAGACCCAAGTACGGAAAACAAAATTTCCCTAGTTTGCAACTAAGGTGATTGCTACGTCTTGAGCTTGCGTTGGTTTTCCTTGAAGAGGAAAGGGAGATGCAGGACAGTGGCGTAAGTATTTCCCTCAGTTTTTGAGAACCAAGGTATCAATCCAGTAGGAGGCGCCTCACAAGTCCCACACACCTACATAAACAAACAAAGAACTCGCAACCAACGCAATAAACGGGTTGTCAATCCCTTCACGACCACTTGCAAAAGTGAGATCTGATAAGATAAATATATTTTTAGTATTTTATAATATAGATTGGAAAAGTAAAGATGCAAACAAAAGTAGATTGAAAGCTTATATGATAAGAGATAGACCCGGGGGCCATAGGTTTCACTAGTGGCTTCTCTCAAGATAGCATAATTATTATGGTGGATGAACAAATTACTGTCAAGCAATTGATAGAAAAGCAAATAATTATGAGATTATCTAGGCATGATCATGTATATAGGCGTCATGTTCGTGACAAGTAGACCGACTCCTGCCTGCATCTATTACTATTACTCCACACATCGACTGCTATCCAGCATGCATCTAGAGTATTAAGTTCATGAAATACAGAGTAACGCTTTAAGAAAGATGGCATGATGTAGAGGGATAAACTCATGCAATATGATATAAACCCCATCTTTTTATCCTCCATGGCAACACTACAATACGTGTCTTACTGCTCCTGCTGTCACTGGGAAAGGACACCGCAAGATTGAACCCAAAGCTAAGCACTTCTCCCATGGCAAGAAAGATCAACCTAGTAGGCCAAACCAAACCGATAATTCGAAGAGACTTGCAAAGATAACTTAATCACACATAAAAAAATTCAGAGGAAATTCAAATATTTCTCATAGATAAACTTGATCATAAACCCACAATTCATCGGATCTCGACAAACACACTGCAAAAAGAGTTACATCCAATAGATCTCCAAGAAGAGGGAGGAGAACTTTGTATTGAGAATCAAAGGGAGAGAAGAAGCCATCTAGCTAATAACTATGGACCCGAAGGTCTGTGGTAAACTACTCACAACTCATCGGAGAGGCCTTGGAGTTGATGTAGAGGCCCTCCGTGGTGGATTTCCCCTCCGGCAGAGCGCCGGCGACGGCTCCAAGATGGGATCTCGCGGATATAGAAGGTTATGGTGGTGGAAATAGTTTTTCGGTGGCTCCCCTGATGGTTTCGGGCCACATGGGTATATATAGGAGGAAGAAATACGTCGGTGGATGCTCGAGGGGCCCACGAGACAGGAGGGGCGCGCCCTCCACCCTCGTGGCCTCCTCGATTGTTTCTTGACTTGCACTCCAAGTCCTCTGGATCACGTTTCTTCCAAAAAGAACGCTTCCGAAGGTTTCATTCCGTTTGGACTCCGTTTGATATTCCTTTTCTTCGATATACTAAAATAGGCAAAAAAACAGCAATTCGGGCTGGGCTCCAGTTAGTAGGTTAGTCCCAAAACAATATAAAAGTGTAAAGTAAAGCCCATAAACATCTAAAACGGGTAATATAATAGCATGGAACAATCAAAAATTATAGATACGTTGGAGACGTATCAATGATCCACGACCCTTTTGCTCTCTGTGATGCCCAACCCCATGGTCATCTCGCATTTAAGGAAATTGATCTTTCGAGCTGACATGAGCTCGAAGCTACGGAGAAGCGCCTTCACCGTAGCAATACTATGAAGATTGGGTTCAAAGAGGAGCAGCGTGTCGTCCACATAGTACAAGTGGGTCACCACTCCTGGGATCAAGTAGTCCACCACCCCCTTCATATGACCAGCACGCCTAGCCCTATCAAGCATAGCCGCCAACGCGTCAGCAACAAAGTTAAACAGGAGCAGGGGTATCGGCTCACCCTAGCGAAGCCGCCTTTTGTTACCAAAGAAATTCCCTATTTCACCGTTGACGGATATGGCAGTTTGGCCCCCCGACACCAACTGCATCACGCAGTGCACCCAAGCAACAGCAAACCCCACGTGAAGGAGTACCTCTCCAAGAAAAGGTCAACTACCTTGATCATAAGCTTTCTCGTAATCAAGCTTGAGAAAAATAGCATGTTTGTTAGTACGTTTGAGCTCACAATTTCTTGAAGCAGCTCTCGCCCTTCAAGGATGTACCTACCCTTGAGAAACACAAACTGCCTATGGATCATCTTATGGGCAATAGGGTTCATGAGAGACGTGCAGGCTTTGGCGTAGATCTTGAAAGAAACATTGACGAGGGCTATTGGCCAAAAATGGCATATGTTGTCAGCCCTGTGCACTTTGGGGATAAGAGAGAGAACCCCAAAGTTGAAGCGTGAAATATCGACCGTCCCAAGCGTGAAGCCATTGCAAATAGCAAAAATAAACTCCTAAAGAGCAGGCCAGAAGTGTTTAAACATAGCCATCGGCCACTCATCGGCGCCCAGGAGCCGTATCAGTCTTCATTGCTGCTAGCGCATCATCTATCTCCTTCGGCAACAACGTAAGAGTCAGCATGTCGTTCTCCTCCGCGCTAACTTGCTGCTCCTGATCCCACAAATCATGCTGCAAGCCTGCAAGCTTAGGGCGTGTTTGGTTGCCCACAAAAGTTTAATCAGGTCCAACGAATGCAGGATCTTTTCAAAGTCGGGTTGTTTGATTGTTCAGAAAGACTATTGGGCTTGCACGACACGCTTCTTATAGCACTCCTGGGCCTAGCTCACTAGAAACGGCTGAACCGGCAGTTTCTAGCAAGCTAGGCCCAAGCGATGCGAGGATGCGCACATGGGTGGCTCCGCTGGGACTGTTTTAGCGGTTAATCACCTTATCCTCTCGTCCCCTTCCTCGTTCCCCTCATTGTCGAATCGTCGGGCATGCCTCGCCGCTGCGACCGCAGCGCTCACCTCCACCTCCTCATCACCCACCGGCCCCGCCACCATCTCCCTCGAGGACGCGCTCCTCCTCGTCGGCCTACCCGCTCCGACGCCCCGCTGAGCCGACTCCTCACCCCAACCGAGGTGTGCCTCGACGGGATGGTGCACACCTTAGGACGGTAGGGCTCCAGCTAGATCGAGCGCAGCCGTCCCCAGCCGCTACTTCTTCATGGGCACGCATCCCTCCCTCTCTCCCTTGCACCACTCCCCATGCCGCTTCTCTGCGCACCCGGCCGCCGTGCGCATGCCCTGTCGCCGGCTCCAACCGCCCCCGCTCTGCCTGCACACGCGACCACGGCTTCCCAAGCACGCCCCCTGCGCTCCTCCTCACCGGCCTGCCCGCACGCGCCCGACATCCCCCGCTTGGCGCGCGCCGGCTCCACCCGCCCCACCGCCGGCCTGCCCACCTGCCGGCTTCGTGCACACCGGCTCTCGCTGCTCACCGATTTGGTCGGCTGCTCATGCAGGAGAGGGTTGGCTGCCCATCCGGCTACTACTGCTTCGTGGGCGCGCATCCCTCCCTCTCTCTGGAGATCCCATCCTCCCAGACCTCCCTGTTGCTCATGCGCTCCGCCTCCACCCCGGACCTCTCCATGCCCCGGGGGCATCGGAGGTCGAGGCGGTGGGTCATCGCCACCGGCGTGCCGGCCGTCACGGAAGTGTTCACGGCCTCGGCCTCTGCGTCGGCCCCGTCCATGCTGTTGTGGGGCGGCGACGCCATGCTATTCGTCACCGCCGGGGCCTACTCCCTCATGCGCGTTTATGGCGTGCTCACCAATCACCGCCTTCTCCAACAGGTCTCGTGCAATCCGCCAGTCCAACTCGATGGCCCGGATCTGCTCCTTAACCTCCAAGGTCGTCCAATCACGCTACGGAGAGCTTGGCGCGACCGGCACGGGGGACGGATCTGCGGTGAGGCGGCGGCGCTCGGCAAGGGCGAGGCATGGCGAGGGAGCAGAGGCAGGAGCAGCACGGTCAGCGTATGCCACTGGCCAAGGTGCTTTGGTTTAAGCAAAGTCATTAACTTCTAATCACAATGCGAGCCAGGCTACCAAACACAGGGTGAAAGTTGGTTTTCGCTCACGAGACCCCTCATGCTAGCAACCAAACAACACGCAAACGTCGTTTTCTACCATGTATTCGCTCAACCTATCTCCACTCAGCCTGGCTCGTTTTTGTCCTCCGTGCCTGCACTATTCACTCGAGGCAACCTCGTAGCGAGTTGTAAAGAAGGGCCGAGGCTGAGCTCGCATATCATCTTGAGATTTTATGAAGTCATCGTAGGCGCCTCGTAGTCGACGGGAACGTCTCCTCCCACTGAAAGCATATCGTAGGAAATCCTGAAATAAATCAAAAATAAATGTGAGCACAGTACTTGAACTCTGATGGGTTGAGGTTATCACTGTCTTTCTAACTATCCAACCACAGATTGGTTCCCAGATTTAGCAAACTAGTGAACGAAGAGTCCGACATCGTTCTTAAAAGGAAAACGCTCGCCTTCAGCCGACGGATAGCACGCGGGCGTCCGCCGTCTCGTATGTGTGACGCGTGTCCCGCATGGCTCATCTAGAATTATCTCTCGCCGTCTCGTATGTGTGACACATGTCCCGCATGGCCCATCAAGAATTATCTCTTGTGTTTTTGCAACTGAGCCCTTGTTGCAGTTTTCCCACTGCAACAACTCGTGTGTTGCAGGATCTGGATCCTTGAGGGTTGTTGCCCGCGCAGCCGAGGTACCCCGCCGCTGCTCCCTATCTTCCTCTCACTCCAGTCGCCGGGCCACCGCATCTAAGGGTACCGCCATTGCGACGTCACCGATGGCGGCCCGAAGCTCCATGGAAGCGATAGGGCTCTGCCGCCGCTGTCGAGATGTGCATGGCCGCCACCGCCTGGATCTGCTCGTCCCTAGCCCTTCTTTACACCTCGCCGTTCGTCCCGTGTCACCGACATGTGTGCTGCCGCTGATTACCAGTTCGCCGCCTCTGCCTGGGAGAAAAGATTTCTGCAACATCATCTTTGTTACAAAAATGTTCTACAACAAGAACTATGTTGTGAAGAATTCCGCGGCAAGTCCTCTGTTGCAAAAACGAAAATCTTGTTGCAAAAAATTTCTATAACAAGACCTTTGTTGTAAAAAAAACTGCAACATCACCTATGTTGCAAAGGTTTTTACAACATGGGGTATCACCGCTCTTGTTGCAAGAGAGGTGACACACATGGATGGGTAGATCGGACGGCTCCCTGCATCAATCCAACGGCCAGCCAGGTGGCGGATGTTTTCTAGTTATTCGACGGCTGATGCGTAGCAGCCCTTGTTAAAAGCTTACATCATCGAAGAGAAACTTTTATTTATTTGCAGCGAAAGCATGTAATTTTACGGATAAAGAAATTTAGTTGGACGTAGGTTCAGCGGACCACAGTCCAACCTTGTTGTTAGGCTACTTCTAATGCAAGGATGCTTAGATATGATGCTAAGTGCATGAAATGGCTTAGCAACTCAAATCCCCAATGCATAGATGCTTAGCTTTTGGGTGCTAAGCTTCCTTCATTTAAGGAGCTGTAGACACAAAATTGTGTTTCCATCAGGTACACATGCTTAGCACCGTTTCTTCCTGAGTCATCAAACTACTCTCTCTTTTTAATTAACTCGCCACATCAGATTTTATACCTACTTGGCACTCTTAGCACTTGTACATGATGGAACACTGGGAGGGGCCTTACCCGCCCCGGGTGCGCCGTGTTGAAAGCTTGACACTGAAACGCGGTACGACGACCGGCCAGTCCAACATCCTGACGAGCTCCCTAATCACATCCACAGCCGGCCCCCAAAAAGATATTCTGCCGTCCCGCTGCACCGCCCTCCCTCCCTCCATCCATTATTCGCACGGTTGACCGGCCCCTGGAGACCGGAGTCCGGAGAGCGAGTTGGACGAGCCTAATCGATCGGGACCTAAACAGCCACATATCCGAGAGCCTCGTCGATCACCCAACCCACCCTTCCTACGGAGCTTCGCTTGGCTTCGAACGCACACGTCGCGCTGTTAGACTATGTATAGCTTCTGTACCTATGTTCGTATATGGTACATATTATAACACAACCATTATATATAATGAGATAAGCTACCCCTAGAGGGTTGTGCTGGTTCCCCAAAACTTATTGTCTTACATGGTATCACGCTAGGTTACGATCGCTTCCGCTTCTAAACCCTAATACCCGCACCGCCGCCGCAGCCGCCGCCGCCGCGCCACCGATCGCGCCGCCGCCATGTCGAGCGCCGCCACCACCGGTTCCACTGCTGCGGGCTTCTTCCCGGCCTCTCTTGCGGCTCTGCTCAATCTCCCGCTCGATGCCGTCTCTGTTCCGGCTCCGATCGGGACAAGGAGCATCGGCTCCGTCTTCTCCACGCCGCCGGCGCCCTCGCTTGGGCGTGACCTTGTGGTCCACACCGCGGCGCCGCCGTCCGCTGCGGACTCCGCAGGCGTCGTCCCACCGCTCCTGCCGCAAGCGGATCATACTGCCCCGCTGGCGGGGTTGGCGGCGTCTGCCCCGGCCGCGGGCCTTGCGGCGTCCGCACCGGCCGCGAGCTTTGCGGCGCCCGCCCTGGCTGCGGTCCCGCCTCCTCCCGCATCGGCTTCGGTGCCTCCGGCTGCCTCCATGGTGTTTGCACCCCAGGCAGCCTCCTCGATGGGATTGTCTTCGCCGCTGCCGTTTCACTTCGGTCATCTCATCACCATCAAGCTCTCCGCCGACAACTACATCTTCTGGCATGTGCAGGTTCTCCCGCTCTTGGGGAGTCACTACCTGCTAGGCTACGTCGACGGATCACTTCCCTGCCCACCCGCGCTGGTAGACAGCGTGCACGGTCCGGTCTACAATCCGGCCCATCGCGTCTGGACGGGGCAGGACCAGGCGAACCTCTCCTCCATCCAGGGTTCGCTCTCGCCGGCAGTTGCCGGCCTTGTTGTCTTCGCGAAGACGTCTCATGAGGCCTGGACCATCCTTAAGCGCACCTTTGCAGCGCAGTCCCAGGCTCGTGTCTCTGCACTCCGTCGTCAGCTTGGAGAGTGTCAGAAGCTTGACTCCACTGCCACTGAGTTCTACAACAAGGTCAAGGGCCTCGCCGACACATTGGCCTCCATTGGACAGCCCCTCACCGACTCCGAGTTCAACTCGTTTATTGTCAATGGTCTTGATGAGGAGTATGATGCCTTAGTCGAGATCATCAACGAGCGGGGCAACTCGACACCCATGCTGGCACACGAGGTTTTCTCTCGGCTCCTCCTCACTGAGCAACGGGTCGAGACTCGCCGCACCAGGGGCACTGGCTCCCTCTCGGCCAACGCCGCCACCAAGGGTGGCTGCTCTTCTTCATCACCCCGGTCTCCCTTGGGGCTGCCACCGTCGCCCGCCTCGGCCCCCGCACCTACTGCGACCTTACCGGGGGCTGGCGGTCCACGTGTGTGTCAGCTTTGTGGCCGCGATGGGCACTGGGCCTCCAAGTGTCATAAGCGCTTCCAGCGAAGCTTCCTTGGTCTTGGCAATGACGGCAAAGATACACGCAACAATGTCCGTGAGGTCGCCATGGCTGATCGTCCCGCGCCGCAGAAGCAACAGGGACACACTCAGTCCTACTCCATCGATCCACACTGGTACATGGACTCTGGGGCGACAGAGCATCTAACCAGCGAGATGGGGAAGCTTCACACTCGTGAACCCTATCATGGCTCCGACAAGATCCACACCGCCAATGGAGCAGGTATGCACATCTCTCATATTGGTCAAGCATCTCTTCTCACTAGACATGCCAATAGGAGTCTTCAGCTTCGCAATGTTCTTCGAGTTCCATCTGTGACCCGTAATCTTCTTTCAGTTCCTAAACTCACACGTGATAATAATGTGCTTTGTGAATTTCACCCTTTTGATCTTTTTATTAAGGATCGGGGCACGAGGGACATTCTTCTTAGTGGGCGGTTGTGCCAGGGCCTCTACCGTCTGGAGCATCCTGGTGTCGCTCGTGTTTTCAGTGGAGTTCGGGTCTCTCCGTCATAGTGGCATGCTCATCTTGGTCACCCGGCCACACCTATTGTCCGTCATATTTTGCGTCGTCATGAGCTTCCTAGTTTGTCTAGTCATAAAGATGTAGCAGTGTGTGATGCTTGTCAGCAGGGGAAGAGTCATCAACTTCCTTTTTCGGAGTCCAGTCGTGAGGTGAAACATCCTTTAGAACTTGTGTTTTCAGATGTATGGGGTCCTGCTCAGACTTCTATCAGTGGTCATAATTACTATATCAGTTTCATTGATGCTTATAGTCGCTTTACCTGGCTTTACCTTATTAAACGCAAATCTGATGTGTTTGATATTTTTGTTCAGTTTCAAAAACATGTTGAACATCTTCTCAAGCACAAAATTGTTCATGTCCAGTAAGACTGGGGGGGGGGGCGAATATCGCAACCTCAACTCTTTCTTTCAGTCGCTTGGGATAGCTCATCGTTTAGCATGTCCACATACACATCAGCAGAATGGTTCAGTCGAACGTAAGCATCGTCATATTGTTGAAGCTGGTCTTACTCTTTTGGCCCATGCATCTGTTCCGTTTCGGTTTTGGAGTGATGCTTTCACCACTGCATGCTTTCTCATCAACCGTACTCCTACTCGTGTTTTAAACATGAAGACTCCCATTGAGGTTCTCCTTAATGAACAACCTGATACCTTTCTCAAGGTATTTGGGTGTGCTTGCTGGCCGCATCTTCGTCCATATAACAAGCGCAAGCTTGAGTTTCGTTCTAAGAAGTGTGTTTTTCTTGGCTATAGCTCTCTTCATAAAGGTTACAAATGTCTTCATGTTCCCACTAATCGTGTCTATATATCTCGAGACGTCGTGTTTGATGAGCATGTTTTTCCCTTTGCCAACCTTCCTGTGTCCACTGTCGAACCACCATCCCTGCATTCATCCTCTGTTGCTTCTGACCAATTTGGTGATGTTGCATACTCTCCTTTGCTGTTACCTAACCATGGTGCAGGAACCGGACGTGGAGCTCGTTTGGAGTTGTTGGAGGATTCACCATCATCATCGTCGTCTTCTGGTGGGCACGTCGATCGCCCTATGTTGCATGGCATCGATTCGCGTGCCCATGCATGGTCACCCGACGAGCCCGTCGCGCCGAGCATCTCCACTGCTCGGTCCGTTTCGCCAGCGGCCGCCGAGTCGCCCGCGGCTCGGCCCGTCACGCCGTCTTCGCCTGTGGCTCGGCCCGTCACGCCGTCTTCGCCCGCGGCTCGGGTCCTCACGTCGCCTTCATCAGTGGATCGGCCCGCGACACCGGCCGCGCCACGGACCACTATGCCGAGCTCGCCATCGGCCCGGTCTGTGATGCCGGAGTCGCCAGCTGCTTCGTCTGCTCTGCCGGTTTCGCCGGTGGGTCGGCCTTCTTCGCCAACCGAGTCCGAGGCTACCGTGACTGGCTCCTCGTCACCGGCTGACTCGTCAACGTCGTCGTCCTCCAGCCCGTTGCAGGCTGCTCCGTCGACCTCGGTGGTTCCTGTGTCCCGACCACATACACGCAGTCGCAGTGGCATTTTCAAACCTAAGGAACGTAAGGATGGTACGGTTGCTTGGTTGGCTGCTTGTTTGGCTGCTGCTGTTGCGGATCCATCTTCTGAGCCTCGCTCATATCAGGCTGCGTTGCGCATTCCACGTTGGCGAGAGGCTATGGAGCAGGAGTTTCATGCTCTTCTTCGTAACAAGACATGGACTCTCGTTCCTCCACCACCACGGGTAAATGTTATTGACTCAAAATGGGTATTCAAAGTGAAGAAGCATTCGGATGGATCTATTGAGCGTTACAAAGCGCGACTTGTTGCTCGCAGTTTTCGGCAGCGTCATGGTCTTGACTATGAGGACACCTTCAGTCCTGTCGTCAAGCCTACCACTATTCGGCTTCTTCTCTCCATTGCTGTTTCTCGTGGTTGGTCACTTCGTCAACTTGATGTGCAGAATGCTTTTCTACATGGATTTTTGGAGGAAGAGGTTTATATGAAACAGCCGCCTGGTTTCTCTGATCCTGATCGTCCTGACTATATCTGTCGTCTTTCCAAAGCACTATATGGTTTGAAGCAAGCTCCTCGTGCCTGGCATGCCCGCCTTGCCTCTGCCCTTCGTGCTCATGGGTTTGTGCCGTCTACTGCTGACACTTCGTTATTTCTTCTACAAAAGCCAGAAGTCACTATGTATCTTTTGGTATATGTCGATGATATTATCCTTGTCAGCTCTTCTCAGTATGCTGTTGATGCTCTTGTCTGCTCTCTTGGTGCTGATTTTGTGGTCAAAGATCTTGGGAAGCTTCACTACTTTCTTGGAGTTGAGGTCACTTCTCGTGCTACTGGTCTTGTCCTTACGCAGAAGAAGTACTCCTTGGAGTTGTTACAGAGAGCTGGCATGCTGAAGTGCAAACCGACCACCACACCCATGTCTTCTACCGACAAGATAACAGCTGTTGATGGTGAGCTTTTGTCTCCTGCGGATGCCACAGAGTACAGGAGCATTGTTGGTGGACTTCAGTACTTGACGATCACGAGACCAGATATCTCTTATGCTGTTAACAGGGTTTGTCAGTATCTTCAGGCTCCCAGAGATACTCATTGGGCTGCTGTTAAACGCATTCTTCGTTATGTTCAGTTCACCCTGACATTTGGTATGCATATTCGGCCGACTTCCTCTCGGGTCCTTTCGGCCTTCTCTGATGCAGATTGGGCTGGTAGCCCAGATGACAGGCGATCCACGGGGGGTTATGCAGTATTCTTTGGCTCTAATTTGATCGCCTGGAGTGCTCGGAAACAGGCTACTGTGTCACGTAGCAGTACTGAAGCTGAGTACAAGGCTGTGGCTAATGCTACTGCAGAGATTATTTGGGTGCAGCCTTTGCTTCAGGAGTTGGGTTTGTCTCAACCACAGCCTCCTATTCTTTGGTGTGATAACATCGGTGCTACATACCTTTCTGCAAATCCAGTATTTCATGCCCGAATGAAACACATTGAAGTTGACTATCACTTTGTACGGGAACGTGTATCACAGAAGCAACTCCAGATCAAGTTTATCTCATCTAAGGATCAACTTGCAGACATCTTCACTAAGCCTTTACCGCTGCCACAGTTTGAGGCTTGTAGGCGCAATCTTACCCTTCTCAGTTCTTTAAAGATTGAGGGAGGGTGTTAGACTATGTATAGCTTCTGTACCTATGTACGTATATGGTACATATTGTAACACAACCATTATATATAATGAAATAAGCCACCCCTAGAGGGTTGTGCTGGTTCCCCAAAACTTATTGTCTTACACGCGCCCAGCACGAGCTCTTCTCGGCCCCGGATATATATCACCCACCACACCAACACTCTCAGTTTCAGGGCCATCAACACCACCACTGCACTGATACCCACGCGGCCACGCTAGTTCGAGGATAGTGCTGCTTTCCACTACCAGTAGCCCAGCACACGCACACGAGGTAAACAAAAAGAAGCACCCGGCGCCACTCACCACCAAGAAAGAATGTGCCTGGAGTTCGGCTCGTGCTTCGGCGGCCGTAGACGGGACGACTACGGCCGCAGCAGAGGGAACCCCGGCCAGGGCTACTGGTCGGAGCCGGTGCCGGAAGTACCGGCAGCCGCCCATCGTCGCTGACCACGAGGCCGGGCACAAGGCCTACCACGACAGCACGCCGAAAGCCGACCACGCCCATGCCGGCAGCCACGCCGCCTACTGGCAAGACCAGGCTTGCGGCGAGACGCCGCCGAGGCACCCCGCGTGGCACCACAACAAGGTCGGCGACGACACCGGCAACGGCGCCTACACGCCGTGCCACCACGAGGCTGCGGCTGATCACAGGGACAACAACGCTGCCATGGATTACCACCCTCGTCAGGTACTAGCTAGTCGTTAGGATTAGCTAGCACAGCATGGTGGCAGTTCATCCCATCAACCCCTCCCTCTCGTTTCACTCTGTTTTGTTCGGTAGCTCTGTCCTTTTTTTCCTGTTCTTGTATGTTTGGGGTTTGATCAGTCGTTTTCCAATCTGCCCAAACGGAGAGGCACATGGAACATGAGGCTTTGGATTTTGAGAGAGAGTCTCCATGTTTTACCTTTACCAGTGTGTGTAGTTGCTTGTAATTTAGCCGCAGCTGCTTTCGCCTTGTATCATACATAAATCAAGTGAAAGAGCGCATTGCCAAATCTCAGATGCCTCTGTTTTCGCTGTATGGTATTTTCCCCTTTCACTTGCCTCGCAAACATTGTGAATCACTGAGCAGCAGATCATCATCTACTGCTCGGAACGAGTATTTAACCAAAAACTACCACAATTCGCGGAAACGTGACAGAAAACTACCACTTTACGTTTTTGTGCGAAAAACTACCACTTTTATCCTAAACCGTGGCAAAAAACTACCAACTTGTTTAACTGCTCGGTTCGGCCGCGCTAAGCCCGAATCCGACCGGTTGGACCCACACATAAGCGGCGTAAAAAAGCAATCAGGTCCCTATTTTTTTTAAAAAAAAGCAATCCAGTCCATGAAAGGGGACATGTGGCATGGCTGGCTGGCCACAGCCACGGCCGGGGGCCGGCGAACATCCACCGCCGCACCAGCCTCCCGCCGTCGGCCTCCAGTCACCGCCGCACCGCCGCCCGGCCTAGACCCACCGCCGCACCGCCATGCCCGCGGCCCCCTCCTCCGCGCCGCTGCCCGTGGCGGCATGCCTGGCCGAGCCCAGTGGCGCCGCGCGCCCGTGGCTGCGCCCCTGGACGCGCCCGTGGCTTGCTGCTGCTGCTCGCCATAGCTCTCGCTTGCCGTCCGCAACTGCTGCTTGCTTCCGCCACCGCCGCTGCTTGCCGTTGCTCTCGCTTGCCATCGCCAACAGAGTCGCTGACGAGCTGTGCCGGCTGGACCTGCACGGAGGAGCGGGAGGCGGGCGACGCAACTCGTTCCGCAGGCGGGACTCGCGCTCCTGCTGCTCCTCGTCGAGGCGCGCCTGCTTGGCGGCGTCCGGCACCATGGCCACGCGCGCCCGCTGCACCTGCACGGAGGAGCGGGAGGCTCGTCGGCGGACGGGATGCTTGCTTATCTAGGGACGACCACCCGCCGCCGGGCCTCGACAACGACGTGGACTCGCCGCAGCAGCAGCCGTTCCCGTCCGCCGGCGGCAAGCGGCTGGGGAAGGAGGAGGCCGGCGACGAGGAGGAGAAGGAGGCGGAGGACCCGATTGCATTTTTAGCCTATTTATGTGTGGGGTCGGGCAGTCAGATTCGCGTTTAACCCAGGCAAAGCGAGCAGTTTTCACACTTGGTAGTTTTTTGTCACGGATTAATAAAAAAGTGGTAGTTTTTGGGACAAAATCGTAAAGTGGTAGTTTTCTGTCACGTTTCCGCGAATTGTGGTAGTTTTTGGTTAAATACTCGCTCGGAACAGAGCTCGGCGAGATCTTGCACCGAATCAGCATATTTGCTAAATACAACTCTACTGCTAAAACCACACAGAGTATTGTGTAACTACCAACAGTATTCCAAATAGAAGGACTGTTCACCCATTAGATTTCGTCACTGGTGTGACAAAATCAGTAACGAACATCTTATGTCACGGAATGCGCGAGAAAGTCGCCCATATGTATCTATTGGAAGTTGGACAACAAGGCGAGGTTAAAGCAGATACCCCATAGACAAAGTTTCTGCCAGCAAATTAGAGAATAAAGTGATAGATGTAAGTTGCAACTCACTCTGCTTTTCTAGGTAATGAACAACTCGCTCTATCTTGGAAGTTTTCAAAGAAACAAAAAAGAATGTTCTTGAAACAAAAAGGACCCTACCTTCTTGCAGTTCGCTTTCTTTTCAGTTTGCTTTCCACAACTCTATCTTGTTAACAGCCGCAGTTTTAGTTCTCGGAAAAGGGAAGTGCAGATCTGTCCATGATTCATATTTCTGATGGCAGTTTCATTTTTGTATGCATATACATGTGCTGGTCCAGTAGCACAGTATGAAAGTTAATCGACTTTCTTCCAACTTATTCCTTCAGACTGTTGCCCCGTCGTATAGCCGTTACCGAAGAGGAAAAAAGCATATCAAAAGTTACATAGACGGTAAAAACATGCCTTGCTAATGCCACCGCATCAGATTAAACGAAGGATACTTTGGTCTGCGCTCTTGAAAGAAAAGAGAAAAAGCGAAAACAGAAGAATCGGGTCGCAATCTAGTTGTTTTCACTGCTGTTAAAGTGCCAATCATGCCACCTGAAATGGCATTATTAGTTTTTGGTAAACACACGCATTGGGATGTTAAATGCAAATCTACCTAAGAATTGAAGACCGCTTTGTTGAATCTGAAAATACACACACCAAAGCGTGTAACTTTTTCGCGGTGTGCATGCAACAGAAGCGTATTTAACAACACTAAGGAATGCTTTCCAGCAAGATTAACATAACACAGAATCACAGAGCGGGCAGCAGTTGCCCTCGTGGTGTAAAGTAGGTATTTCAGTGCCCTAGTGCTTTTACCTCTAGCTCAACAACTAAGATCTTCGATCCGTGTCGATCTCTTCTTCCCATCTTGGAATAAGACCAAGGACGGGGAATAAATACAGTCGGTCAGTATAAGTTTGCGCCTTTTGCCTATGAATTGATAGATACAGAGCCACTGGACCACTAGCTACTATGGGCGGTGGTTCAACCAGGTAGCGAATGTTCAATGGCTCTAGATATGCATGTCATTATCTCTTCTCATTTGTGCTTGTTTATAACAGCGGAATAAGTTTGCACTCGGTACTTCTTTTTTAGAACGAAGACTCAAGAAGAGCCTGGCTTTGAATTAACAAAGCCATCAACCGGCCAGGATTACAACAGCACCAACATACAAGGAAAGCAAGAAGAGAAACAAGCGGCTGATACAGGGAGCAAAGCGACACAGACTCAAAGGCAGCAGCGATAGCAAGAACACGCCATGCTGCCGCCAAACTTTGCAGGACGGCCTACACCAACCGGACCGGCTACGGACTTGAGAGGATGCACCACCATGCAAGCTTCGTGATCATAGCCAAACTCTAAGACAGCACTGACACTCCTCTGGAACTGCCGCTGCAAAGGGCCCCTGCCCTCTCATCCTGGCTCGAAGGATGCTGCACCGGCAAGCGGCAGCTCGGTTCACCCTTGAACCTAGGGGAAGACGTCCAAGCTGCGCATGAAGAAAGAACTAAGAGCAGACCTGCTAGCACAGATCACAACCTTCCGAGCGTTGTCGTCGTCCGCGGTTAAGCCACACCGAAGGGCAAAAGCTGCCGGCCACAGTCGTAGCAACAAGGGCAACAACGATGAGCCACCGAAGAAGAGGCATTGAAGCGCCGAGCCAAGCTGCCACCCGCCACCATCACGCCCACAACCCGACTCTCTCGCCGCCCCTGCGATCCCTGGACTGCGCCTCCAAGAAGGAACACGACACGGATGTGTCGTCGCCGCCCGAATCAGGGGACCTAGGCTTTCACCTAGCAGGGAGCGGAAGGAGGGGGAGAAGGATCCTCACGACAGCCTCCAGGGAGGGGTACGGCGCCTAGGGCGTCGCCTGCGATGTGGCTGCGCCGGCCAGGGGTTTCCCCCGGAACCAACCCCACTCGACGAGATCCGCGCCGCCGGCGCCCGGGAGGACCCGGATCCGGCGATGGAATGAGCAGATCGGGAGCGAAGAGGGTGAGATGCATCTGGCGACGGCCGCCGCGCAGGGGAGGCCGCCCACCAACGACCATGGACCGGCGCCTCCTCGTCCCCCGCGAGACCGAGGGCGGCGCCTCACCAGCTCCGGCCGGAGTGGCCCGTCGCCCGGGCCACCCGACGCTCTCCGCCCGGGGCCACTGCCCCGGATGCTGAGCCCTCCACGCGAGGTGGAGCCGCCAGATCCCCCGCCGCCACCTTCATCGGTGTCCAGCGCACGCCGGCGCACACCTGTGGCGGCGGCGGAGGGGGAGGGGAGGGGGGAAGGAGGGGTGCGGCAGCGGCGATTTAGGGTTTCCCCCGAGTCGCCTCGGTGGAGACGACGCGGGGGCCTGGAGCAAAGTCCGTCCCAGAAATTACTACCAACTGGACGGCACTGGCCCCAACACCGCCCATCAAGGACGGTAGCTCGCTCTTCCTCTTAGACGCCCCGGGGTTTGCCTACTTCGCGAGCGCCGATGTCAAGCACTGCAAGAAGGGCCAGCGCCTCATGCTCAACGTCAAGGCTCCACTCGGTACTTCCACCAGCCACTCACACGGTCTACGACGTTAACACATGATTTAGGTGGTCCTAGATAAAATAAGGGGCGACTTCTCTTCTGTGATTATAACTCCAACCTTTTCTAATTAACTAAATAAGAGCTTGAAAACACTACAGTATTTAAAATAAGGGGCACCTTCTGTTTTGCAGAATATTACTACAACCTTTTCCAGTTTGGCATAGGAGATCCCTACTGAAAATTTGATCGGGTCACTCCCACATGGAATATACACAAGAAACCTCTTATCATGGAAAATCCAATTGCTCGATCTCCCAATGAGATTATCTTATTTACATAGGATTACCAATCAAGATCTTGACCGAGCAATTCAGAAATGAACCACTTGATACAACATAATCCATGATGGCTGCATCAAATTCCACTAATTAGAACTTTCGGTGGACAATGACCTTCACAGGTTGAGTTCTAATTGACTTTCCGGTGCATATCCATGTCCATCCTTGCTGTCTGCATGCAATTTGTCCCCTATCCAATTTTGGTTCCCCTCCTTTCTACCAATAATGTACCCTCCGATCCCTTTGGTGTCTTCTTATTTACGAATTTCTACATACACAATCTAAAGATAAACAAAGCAGCAGATGCCTTACAAGCTTGTAGGAGAATAAAGGCAGTGGCATATGGAATGCAGTAGCAAAGGAAATGTGGTTATCCATTTGTTTATCCATATACACCTAATAATGCACTCATATAAGCCCTCGTGCCAAATATAGCACTTTGTTTTCTAGCAAGTGGCTCAGATGTTTGTGACGTCAAATTTGTTGTTTTTCTTGGAGGTTGATGATGACAATTCTTTCTTGGAGGTTAAAATGAGAAAAGCTTAAAATGGCAAAATTTGAATGAATGGTCTGAGTTAGTTACAGTGTTTGGTAACATTGGCCATGTCTTAAACTCAGACACTAGTGTCCGTCCAGGTCAATGGCCTTCCATGAAAAAGGAAGTGCAGACACAGATATTTTTTATCTCGCATTCACATTCCGAAAATATTGCTCATGACTCAAGAACCAGTCTGCCGAACTGATTGATAATTCTGAGAACCAAAGTATTCCATAGAGCAATGAACACCCAGTAGATCAACATGCCATGCAGTAAACCATTACCTTTAGAATGTGTAGCATGTTTATTGAGATCTTGACTGTGCTTGGCTTGCCATGAGAAAATCCAGCAAAAAATATTCTATCTTCACAGTGAACCTTGCTAGTTTGTCTGCCTAGCGAGTATTTGGGTGAACGACAATTACCATGACTAAATTCTGCTTGTCTGGAAAACTTGCGTTCCGATAAGTCAGTGGGGATCGTGAACATGGATGGAGCATCTGGAACAGTCAGTCTATGGCCGTCCACGACACAATAGCTGACCACAACAAGGTGTATAAACCTATCGGCCAAGCATTATTGCCCCAAACCCAAACAGTCCAGGGGAATCATTGTAAGTTCAGCCTGACTTGGGGTTCGATGCTATATGTAGTGGCATCACCCGGCACGACACGCCGTGATTGACCTCCCGCAGCCTACCGTAAGTACCCGAAGAAAGTGCAATAAGGCAAGCACAAGAAGCATCTATTATTCTTAGTTGAAATTCAGATTCGGCTACATTAATTGTATTCGTGAGGTTCATGCGGGCTTTTTGCTTAATTCATGTGCGAGCACCATTGATATGTATACATTCTAAAGTAAAAAAATGAGAGAAACCTAAGTAAATTTGTTTTTCCATAAGAAAAAAGGTCAGAGCTTCAATTTTAATGCAGTGACTTTTTTTGCAAAAAGATTAGATATATTATAAATATTCACCGAAAGTAAAATACACCTCAAACATAATTAAATTACATCAAGATCCACCAAACGACTATTGCGGCTTCCAGAACGAGCCGCTGATTCAGCGTTGTCGCCGCTCTCATACTGGAGCCGGCCTGATCTTGTCAATGACAACTGGGAAGCCTTCTTGCACGTGCCCCTAAGGACCAGCTACCCGGAACCGCAAACGTCATCGTTGAATCCTTGAATTGATCTGAAGAATTTGACACCAAATATCGTTGTTGCGTACGCACGGCGAGAAGCACCTCACCGTCCCGAGGAGCTGGCAAGACTCTTCGCCAGAGCTCCCGTATAATCCGTCCCAGTAGACGAACTTGAGGAGGATCGGAGCCTGAAAAAGTGACTCGAAGAAGAACCGTCGCCATCCGTCCGAACGCCACCCCTGCGAGAACTAAAATCCCCTCCCAGTTACCGGCCGTCGGAGTGGCAGACGGAGGGGAGGCGAATCCACGGGCTCGCCCGTGAAGATCGAGGGGAGGAAGGCTTTTCCTAATCACGTTGTGAGAGGAGAAATAAAAACAAAGATCGTTTCAATTTTAAGAGAAGGAAACAAATATGCTAGATGCTAGTTAAGAAGAGTTCGAACTGCATCTATAGATCAGTATATTTTATTTGAAAGGTAGCTCAATAAACCAAACATCACGAGCATCATATAATGAAAAGCAACATACAATAGCGAATGGAAAGTCACCACCAATTGCTAGTGTGTCAAATTTTCCATAGTGAGAACATGTGGGTGGTGATTTTTTGCACATAGCTGGTGAATGAAATTTCTTTTTCCGAACCATCCAGAAGAACTGCATTACATTAAAGGTAGGAGAAATAGTAAACGACCACAATACAACAAAAAATAAAAAAATAAAACCCACAAACTACCACACACACGTCCCGAAATGACCATTACTACCACACAACAACCCAAGAAATGAAGTTTCTAATGCAACTAGAAGTGACTCCAGCTCGCTACAACCGACTGTCCAGCGTCAGCTTCAATTTGCTCCATGATACTTAAGTGGCGTGAAGCTGGTGAATGAACTCACCACGATCTTGCTAAATTCCTGGTGCCTCCGACCCCTAGGCATAGAATTCAAGAAGAAAATACATCTATGTATTTCAAACAAATGGGCTACTATTTCTTTGTAGACATATTGGAAAATTAGGAGTTGCTGATATTTCAAACTCTTGGTATGCTTCAGAGTATAGGTGTTGTGAATGTTGTATTACCGAGTCTGCTAGTGTGAGAGAGGAGTGGATACTTGAGAGGAAACATGATGAATGTGTCTCCTTTTATTGACGGTGGAAGTTGCAATGCACATGAAGTTTTGAATCTTACATATGTTACCTATATGGGCGCCCGCCTTGATGTTCTCGTGACTTGGGGTAGCTGGGGCCATGTGGCATCAATGTTAACAATAAAAAGGCAAACACGTTAAAGAGATAAGTGCCATGTGAATGGGTAGATTTGTAAGCAAGCAGCACATTAATTTGGTACAAACAGGCATTGTAGCTCATGAGGATCCATTGATCTGTAAAACAAAGAGAGACAAAAGAATGCTACTAGTTTGTTTCCTATGAAAAACATGTGGCTGACATTTTTCAGGGACAAAAATAATTGGCAAGAGTATATATTAAGGTCGCGTTCGACATGTGAAAATCTGAATTGCCGGTGAGTTGGAACTTGTAAGGCCAAAACTAGTCAACCACGTTGTCTAAGCTCAGTAGTTTCATGGAAGTCCGCAACCACAGTTCGTTATTGACGGATGGTCAAGATAGTTAGTGGTAGGACTCACGACAAATGAAGGTTTTAAACGAGTACCTTATTCACATAGAACATTTATGATGACAAAGGTCATGTACTATACCCAAGACTGCCCTCTAAATAACCTAACAGTCCATCTCCTCATATAAAACAATGTCTTGACACTATATCTCATCAACCCACTCCCATGACCAATCCCCCTCCCCCACCTGTCACACACCTAAACCAAAATCTTCCACCCGCCAGGGCCCCACAAACCAGCGCCCAACATCTCATTCAAAGTTGTTGTATGGTACTTGAAGGTCAAAATCTATACCAGTTGATCTCCCTAATCTTCCTGGTGGATTACTCAAAACATAGTATTTCGAAAAGTTCAATGAATTTCTTTTTCATAGGACTAGGAAGCATCGCGAAGTCTACATCACCAATGGCGGATAAGCATGAGAAACATAAACATGTCCCTGTGCAAAAAAAAATTCATGTGGAAAAGTAAATATCATGTGGCAGGGCCACAAAACTTGGTTACTTAGACTTTGTGTGGGTCACCTCTCCCAGGCTAGGATCCATCTGCCTGGGGTGCTTGCTAACTAGGGTTGTATATATGATGTTGGTTGGCGGATGAGGGGGTGGTAGGGTTGTGGTTGTGGGGGAGGTAGCGTTGTGGCTTGATGACCCACAAGTATATGGGGCCAATTGTACCCTTTTCGATAAGTAAGAGTGTCGAACCCAACAAGGAGCAGCAGAAAATGACAAGTGGTTTTCAGCAAGGTATTGTCTGCAAGTGCTAATATAGTAAGTAGCAGAGTAGTTTGATAGCAAGATAATTTTCAACGAGCAAGTAACAGTAGTAATAACAAAAGTGCAGCAAGATAGCCCAATCCTTTTGAGGCAAAGGACAGGCCAAAACGGTATCTTATGATAAGAAAAGTGCTCTGGAGGGTACACGGGTATTTCATCTAGTCACTTTCACCAAGTTGGTTTGATTTGTGTTCACTACTTTGATAATTTGGTATGTGGGTGGACCGGTGCTTAGGTGTTGTTCTTACTTGAACGAACCTCATACTTATGATTAACCCCCTCGCAAGCATCCGCAACTACGAGAAAAGTATTAAGAATAAATTCTAACAATAGCATTAAACTTTATGATCCAGTCGCTCCCTTACGGAGTAGCGCATAAACTAGGGTTTAGGGTTCTGTCAGTCTCGCAACCCATCATATAATAACTACTCCACAATTCATTCTCTTAGGCCCAAATATGGTGAAGTGTCATGTAGTCGACGTTCACATGACACCACTAAGGGAATCACAACATACATATCATCAAAATATCAAACACATATCAAGTTCACATGATTACTTGCAACTTGATTTCTCCCGTGACCTCAAGAATAAAAGTAACTACTCACAAATGATAATCATGCTCAAGATCATAGGCGTATTAAATATCATAATGGATCTGGATATATAATCTTCCACCAAATAAACCATATAGTAATCAACTACAAGATGTAATCAACACTACTAGTCACCCACAAGCACCAATCTATAGTTCTGGTACAAAGATTGAACACAAGAGTTGAACTAGGGTTTGAGAGGAGTTTGTGTTGTTGAAGATGTTGATGGAGATAGCCCTTCCCAAGATGGGAGAGTTGTTGGTGATGATGATGACGATGATTTCCCCCTTCGGGAGGGAAGTTCCCCCGACGGGATCGCTCCGCCGGAGGGCAAAAGTGCTCCTGCATAGGTTCCGCCTTGAGATGGCGGCACTTCGTCCCAAAAGTCCTCTCCTTATTTTTTTTTCTAGGTCAAAATGACTTATGTACCAGAAGGGGGGCACCGGAGGTGGGCCTGGGTGAGCACAACCCACCAAGGCGCGCCTGGGCTCCCTGGCGCGCCCAGGTGGGTTGTGCCCACCTGGTGGCCCCCCCTCTGGTAGTTATTGACTCCAAAAATTCTTATTTATTCCATAAAAAATCCTCATAAAGTTTCAACTCATTTGGAGTTGTGCAGAATAGGTGGCCGGACGTAGCTTTTTCAGGTCCAGATTTCCAGCTGCCAGAATTCTCCCCCTTTGTGCATACCTTGCATATTATGAGAGAAAATGCATTAGAATTACTCCAAATAGCATTATTATGCAATAAAATAACATAAATAACAATAGGTAAACATGATGCAAAATGGTCGTATCAACTCCCCAAGCTTATACCTTGCTTGTCCTCAAGCGAAAAACCGAAATCGAAAAACATGTCCACATGCTTAGAGAGAGAGGTGTCGATAAAGTCAAAAAAACGGACATAGCAGCATGATGAAACTTATTATAACAACGTTGAAGTATAAAGCATAAACTCTATTGGAAACCAACAAACTATGTTCGCAGTCAACCTTGCAACTACAATTCATCATCTTTTTAGGAAGGGTCACGTATGGGAGCCTTTAGGCAAGTCCACTTACACTGGTACGCCTCGGTGTTATACAAATGGTTTTTAACCCCTTTCCACGATGGCGTTCGGAACCGTCACCTAGCGAGTGACTGCGATAGAGGGGTCCTTCTCACACGACCCATAAATCATCGGGGATATGCCCTCCTGGCACACACCCTCGGCAAAATGAGATCGTGTGCGACTGGCGAGCAACAAAATATAGTTATACATACAATAGTGCTAAAAAATTAGAATTATACAGGCGAAATCATTTTTGGTCGTAAGTACATCCCACACAGTCAGTCCCCACTAAACAATTCCATTCGTATATACATCACCCACAGTCACTCCAAGGAAAATGTTTGCGCAAGGTGGCGTAACGCAAACAGTTTTCAAGAGAATGTCATATGTGATTGTTCATTGATCCAACACGATTTATTCCTAGAAACTGTGTGCGTTGCCTGAGGTCATCGTCGACGGTGTTTTCTAAATAACCGTTTGCAATAGCAAAACCCAATTAGCAGGCTAATTGGCCTATTAGCAGGCTAATTTCCCTATTATTAATAATCTATTTATTAATCTAATTGACATTCATATTAAGCACATAATATATTTCATTTCTATATTAAGGAAGCAGGATTTCATAATTGAAATACATCCGAGTACAACATGATATAGCTTCAGCACTCAGCTACCCAATTACACAACCACACTAGTACCGAGTTTCACATGCAACATCTAGAACCTTTTGAAATTAGCTTCATAGACGGTACATAGACAGATGCATCTCATCTAGAAAACTGCTGAAGCGGAAGGCGAATATTGAGCCTTCATTGATGTTGAATGTCTTTGCAACTTTAGGCCAGTGCCTGTGGATGATTGACCATTCATCCTTCGTCCTCTTCAGGAACACTTCAATATTGAACCGTGGGTGTTGTATGGAAACTTTCCTCGCCTCCTGACCATAGAGGTGGTTTGAGAGGTAATCATCAGTGAACTGCTTTGGAAAGGCCTGAAAACAAGGATGTGCATAAATATCTTCTCTATATTAGAAATGGGGCAAAGGAATAAAAAAGGCAAGGTATAATAGTATACAATAATATAATGCAGCCTTAACAATTGAACATTGCATTGCAGAACTGAACCAAGTAGTTAACTAAACACCACAACAAATGAACCAAACGTTAACTGAGCACCACATTGCACAATATAACATACTCTAATAGACGATTAGACAGTTAACCAAACCAAGCATGCGGGTCGCGAGTGGCCCCTCTCGCCGTGGATCTCTGGTGAGGGGGAGGGGGGAGCGGTAAGGGTGGGCGGCTCCCTCCAGTCGGGCCCTTGCGGCTAGACGACGGCGCTCGGCGCGCAAGGGCCTCCCTGGTGGGATTCCCATGGTTGCGGCTGCATCGGTTCTGCCCTTCCTCCCTCCTGTTCAGCATCTGGCAGTGGCTGCTGCTCTCTTGCTAATCTAGGACCTCGACTTCGGGGACGAGAAATATGTTATGGGGGGGGGGGCTAGTAGTAGAGTCGGGTGCCATCGCGTGCTCCCTCGCCGGCATAGGGGTGCCGGTCGTGGTCGTGTGCCACACCTTCTCCTCCCCTTCCCCCGACCGATGTTTGGTTGCAGTTCCTCTCAATGCAGGGTGGCCATCGGCAGTTCCAACGGTGGTTGGGGTCATGGATCTGGTCGGAGTCGTGACCTTTGGTGGCTCTCGGGGTGGTCTGGTGGTCGGGTTGCGGTTTGGCGGTGGGAGTGGCGTCGGTCTTGGGCGGATGACACGGCTCGGATGCAGGCGAGCAACCATGGCCGCACGGGCATCATGGCTGCAAGTGGTTGGCGGACCGGGGATACGGCGGAGGGGTAGAACTACCGGAGTACATCACTTGCCCAGTCCGTGCTCTGGTCGATGATGACGGCGTCCACGGACGTCGTGTTCCTCCTTGCAGGCTCCGTCGTGGTGCTCCCTCCTTCCGTCTAGCTCCGGGTGAAAACTTGATCTTCAGATCGCACAGTGGCAACGTTTTGTTGTCATGCCCTTCTTGGAGGCATCATCTTGGAGTCTTCTGTCCGGCATTGTCCGTCACACATCTTTCCGGACGATCGCTCATCTTGGTGGTGGTCTTCGTCGGCCCTAAGTGGATCTATATCGGTTATTCTTGTACCTTGCCTTGGGTATGTGTGTGACGTGCGTCTATATCGGTTATTTGGATGTAAGTGGTGGTTGCTTCATAATATAAAACGGGGGAAACCCTTTTTCGTCGAAGCAAGTAAAGGCAATCTTTTGCAAAATTGTAGATTACATAAAGATCAGTTATATACCAAAACTTGATGAGTTATCAACATAAACGTAGGCCATGCAACTGGCATTTCTGATGCTTTATCAATAGGTTGGCCCAATAAAAAATAAAACGAGGAATAAAGACTAAGAAATAGCATGATGAAGATTACTTCATAAATTATAGATTCAGCTAGGGCGTATTAGCATGTGTGGCCTAGAGGATGTGGTGGCGACATGATTCCCGTGATGGCACTCAAAGTGAAGTCCCATGCCGTGGCACTTTAAGTGTTTCCATATTTCTGTCCTTCTTTTTTCTCAATGATGATGATAACATTATTGAAAGCATACGCCGCTGAAAATTCATTTTCCACGCAATATATATGGTCGTGGAGAAAACTTCTCCCTTTCGATTCGAAGGATAAAGAAAATTATGCGGCCACGGATAAGCGAACTATTTTTGCGGGGAAAACTTTTAATCTATTCATCTTCAACCATGGTAGTACAACGAGCACTAGAAATAATAAAAATTACATCTAAATCCGTAGACCACCTAGCGATGACTACAAGCACTGAAGCGAGCCAAAGGCGCGCCACTGTCATCGCCCCTCCATCGTCGGAGCTGGGCAAACCTTGTTGTAGTAGACAGTCGGGAAGTCGTCGTGCTAAGGCCCCGTAGAAGCAACACACCAGAACAGCAACCGCCGCGGATGAAGTGTGTAGATCAAAAGAATCCAACCTGAAAACACATGAACGAAGACGAACGACGAACAGATCCGAGCAAATCCACCAAAGACAGATCCGCCGGAGACACAACTCCACACGCCCACCGATGATGCAAGATGCATCACCGGAACGGGGGCTAGGCGGGGAGACATTTATTCCATCTTCAGGGAGCCGCCACCGTCTCGCCTTCCTGAACAGGACACAAACCCTAGCAAAGGTCGAAAAAAGATCCAAAAACGGAGCCCTCCCACCGGCAAGGACCGAGATCCACCCCGCCTCCATGGCCATAGGGCCACCGGAGACGGGATGGACCGGCGCCGGCACCGGTGAGAGGAAGAAAGCTAGGGTTTTTGGGAGGCCTTCTTTCGACCACGGGTAAGCGAACTAGTGAGGAGTCTAACACTACTAGGGAAAACCCTAGCAGTAGCGCTGGTTTTGTGCTCACTAGTGTTGGGGAACATAGTAATTTCAAAAAATTTCCTACGCACACGCAAGATCATGGTGATGATATAGCAACGAGAGGGAAGAGTGTTCGTCCACGTACCCTCGTAGACCGTAAGCGGAAGCGTTAGCACAAAGCGGTTGATGTGGTCGTACGTCTTCACGATACGACCGACCCAAGCACCGAAAGTACGGGGCCTCCGAGTTCAGCACACGTTCAGCTCGATGACGATCTCCGGCCCTCCGATCCAGCAAAGGCTCCGGAGATGAGTTCCGTCAGCACGACGGCGTGGTGACGATGATGATGTTCTACCGGCGCAGGGCTTCGCCTAAACTCCGCGACGATATGACTGAGGTGGAATATGGTGGAAGGGGGCACCGCACACGGCTAAGGAACGATCCGTAGATCAACTTGTGTGTCTTTGGGGTGCACCCCGCCCCCGTATATAAAGGAGCCAGGGGGGGAGGAGGCGGCCGTCCTAGAGGGCGTGCCAAGGGGGGAGTCCTACTCCCACCGGGAGTAGGACTCCCTCTTTCCAAGTAGGAGTAGGAGAAGGGGGGGAAAGAGGAGGAAGAGGGGAAGGAAAGGGGGGGCGCCGCCCCCCTTCCCTTGTCCTATTCGGACTAGGAGGGGGAGGGGCGCGCGGCCCCCTCGTGGCTCCTTCCCTCTTCTCCCTCGTGGCCCAAGTAGGCCCATTAACCCCCCGGGGGGTTCCGGTAACCTTCCCGGTACTCCGGTAAAATGCCGATTTCACCCGGAACCATTCCGACGTCCAAACATAGGCTTCCAATATATCAATCTTTATGTCTCGACCATTCCGAGACTCCTCGTCATGTCCGTGATCACATCCGGGACTCCGAACAAACTTCGGTACATCAAAACGTATAAACTCATAATAAAACTATCATCGAAACGTTAAGCGTGCGGACCCTACGGGTTCGAGAATTATGTAGACATGACCTAAAACCATTCTCGGTCAATAACCAATAGCGGGACCTGGATGCCCATATTGGTTCCTACATATTCTATGAAGATCTTTATCGGTCAAACCGCATAACAACATACGTTGTTCCCTTTGTCATCGGTATGTTACTTGCCCAAGATTTGATCGTCGGTATCCAATACCTAATTCAATCTCGTTACTTGCAAGTCTCTTTACTTGTTCTGTAATACGTCATCTCATAACTAACTTATTAGTTATAATGCTTGCAAGGCTTAAGTGATGAGTATTACCGAGAGGGCCCAGAGACACCTCTCCGACAATCGGAGTGACAAAAACCTAATCTCGAAATACGCCAACTCAACATGTACCTTCGGAGACACCTGTAGTACTCCTTTATAATCACCCAGTTACGTTGTGACATTTGGTAATACCCAAAGTGTTCCTCCGGTAAACGGGAGTTGCATAATTCTCATAGTTACAGGAACATGTATAAGTCATGAAGAAAGCAATAGCAGAATACTAAACGATCAAGTGCTAAGCTAACGGGATGGGTCATGTCAATCACATCATTCTCCTAATGATGTGATCCCATTAATCAAATGACAACACATGTCTATGGTTAAGAAACATAACCTTCTTTGATTAATGAGCTAGTCAAGTAGAGGCATACTAGTGACTATATGTTTGTCTATGTATTCACACATGTATCATGTTTCCGGTTAATACAATTCTAGCATGAATAATAAACATGATGCCGGAGTCGCCAGCTGCTTCGTCTGCTCTGCCGGTTTCGCCGGTGGGTCGGCCTTCTTCGCCAACCGAGTCCGAGGCTACCGTGACTGGCTCCTCGTCACCGGCTGACTCGTCAACGTCGTCGTCCTCCAGCCCGTTGCAGGCTGCTCCGTCGACCTCGGTGGTTCCTGTGTCCCGACCACATACACGCAGTCGCAGTGGCATTTTCAAACCTAAGGAACGTAAGGATCGTACGGTTGCTTGGTTGGCTGCTTGTTTGGCTGCTGCTGTTGCGGATCCATCTTCTGAGCCTCGCTCATATCAGGCTGCGTTGCGCATTCCACATTGGCGAGAGGCTATGGAGCAGGAGTTTCATGCTCTTCTTCGTAACAAGACATGGACTCTCGTTCCTCCACCACCACGGGTAAATGTTATTGACTCAAAATGGGTATTCAAAGTGAAGAAGCATTCGGATGGATCTATTGAGCGTTACAAAGCGCGACTTGTTGCTCGCAGTTTTCGGCAGCGTCATGGTCTTGACTATGAGGACACCTTCAGTCCTGTCGTCAAGCCTACCACTATTCGGCTTCTTCTCTCCATTGCTGTTTCTCGTGGTTGGTCACTTCGTCAACTTGATGTGCAGAATGCTTTTCTACATGGATTTTTGGAGGAAGAGGTTTATATGAAACAGCCGCCTGGTTTCTCTGATCCTGATCGTCCTGACTATATCTGTCGTCTTTCCAAAGCACTATATGGTTTGAAGCAAGCTCCTCGTGCCTGGCATGCCCGCCTTGCCTCTGCCCTTCGTGCTCATGGGTTTGTGCCGTCTACTGCTGACACTTCGTTATTTCTTCTACAAAAGCCAGAAGTCACTATGTATCTTTTGGTATATGTCGATGATATTATCCTTGTCAGCTCTTCTCAGTATGCTGCTGATGCTCTTGTCTGCTCTCTTGGTGCTGATTTTGTGGTCAAAGATCTTGGGAAGCTTCACTACTTTCTTGGAGTTGAGGTCACTTCTCGTGCTACTGGTCTTGTCCTTACGCAGAAGAAGTACTCCTTGGAGTTGTTACAGAGAGCTGGCATGCTGAAGTGCAAACCGACCACCACACCCATGTCTTCTACCGACAAGATAACAGCTGTTGATGGTGAGCTTTTGTCTCCTGCGGATGCCACATAGTACAGGAGCATTGTTGGTGGACTTCAGTACTTGACGATCACGAGACCAGATATCTCTTATGCTGTTAACAGGGTTTGTCAGTATCTTCAGGCTCCCAGAGATACTCATTGGGCTGCTGTTAAACGCATTCTTCGTTATGTTCAGTTCACCCTGACATTTGGTATGCATATTCGGCCGACTTCCTCTCGGGTCCTTTCGGCCTTCTCTGATGCAGATTGGGCTGGTAGCCCAGATGACAGGCGATCCACGGGGGGTTATGCAGTATTCTTTGGCTCTAATTTGATCGCCTGGAGTGCTCGGAAACAGGCTACTGTGTCACGTAGCAGTACTGAAGCTGAGTACAAGGCTGTGGCTAATGCTACTGCAGAGATTATTTGGGTGCAGCCTTTGCTTCAGGAGTTGGGTTTGTCTCAACCACAGCCTCCTATTCTTTGGTGTGATAACATCGGTGCTACATACCTTTCTGCAAATCCAGTATTTCATGCCCGAATGAAACACATTGAAGTTGACTATCACTTTGTACGGGAACGTGTATCACAGAAGCAACTCCAGATCAAGTTTATCTCATCTAAGGATCAACTTGCAGACATCTTCACTAAGCCTTTACCGCTGCCACAGTTTGAGGCTTGTAGGCGCAATCTTACCCTTCTCAGTTCTTTAAAGATTGAGGGAGGGTGTTAGACTATGTATAGCTTCTGTACCTATGTACGTATATGGTACATATTGTAACACAACCATTATATATAATGAAATAAGCCACCCCTAGAGGGTTGTGCTGGTTCCCCAAAACTTATTGTCTTACACGCGCCCAGCACGAGCTCTTCTCGGCCCCGGATATATATCACCCACCACACCAACACTCTCAGTTTCAGGGCCATCAACACCACCACTGCACTGATACCCACGCGGCCACGCTAGTTCGAGGATAGTGCTGCTTTCCACTACCAGTAGCCCAGCACACGCACACGAGGTAAACAAAAAGAAGCACCCGGCGCCACTCACCACCAAGAAAGAATGTGCCTGGAGTTCGGCTCGTGCTTCGGCGGCCGTAGACGGGACGACTACGGCCGCAGCAGAGGGAACCCCGGCCAGGGCTACTGGTCGGAGCCGGTGCCGGAGTACCGGCAGCCGCCCATCGTCGCTGACCACGAGGCCGGGCACAAGGCCTACCACGACAGCACGCCGAAAGCCGACCACGCCCATGCCGGCAGCCACGCCGCCTACTGGCAAGACCAGGCTTGCGGCGAGACGCCGCCGAGGCACCCCGCGTGGCACCACAACAAGGTCGGCGACGACACCGGCAACGGCGCCTACACGCCGTGCCACCACGAGGCTGCGGCTGATCACAGGGACAACAACGCTGCCATGGATTACCACCCTCGTCAGGTACTAGCTAGTCGTTAGGATTAGCTAGCACAGCATGGTGGCAGTTCATCCCATCAACCCCTCCCTCTCGTTTCACTCTGTTTTGTTCGGTAGCTCTGTCCTTTTTTCCTGTTCTTGTATGTTTGGGGTTTGATCAGTCGTTTTCCAATCTGCCCAAACGGAGAGGCACATGGAACATGAGGCTTTGGATTTTGAGAGAGAGTCTCCATGTTTTACCTTTACCAGTGTGTGTAGTTGCTTGTAATTTAGCCGCAGCTGCTTTCGCCTTGTATCATACATAAATCAAGTGAAAGAGCGCATTGCCAAATCTCAGATGCCTCTGTTTTCGCTGTATGGTATTTTCCCCTTTCACTTGCCTCGCAAACATTGTGAATCACTGAGCAGCAGATCATCATCTACTGCTCGGAACGAGTATTTAACCAAAAACTACCACAATTCGCGGAAACGTGACAGAAAACTACCACTTTACGTTTTTGTGCGAAAAACTACCACTTTTATCCTAAACCGTGGCAAAAAACTACCAACTCGTTTAACTGCTCGGTTCGGCCGCGCTAAGCCCGAATCCGACCGGTTGGACCCACACATAAGCGGCGTAAAAAAGCAATCAGGTCCCTAGTTTTTTTTAAAAAAGCAATCCAGTCCATGAAAGGGGACATGTGCCATGGCTGGCTGGCCACAGCCACGGCCGGGGGCCGGCGAACATCCACCGCCGCACCAGCCTCCCGCCGTCGGCCTCCAGTCACCGCCGCACCGCCGCCGGCCTAGACCCACCGCCGCACCGCCATGCCCGCGGCCCCCTCCTCCGCGCCGCTGCCCGTGGCGGCATGCCTGGCCGAGCCCAGTGGCGCCGCGCGCCCGTGGCTGCGCCCCTGGACGCGCCCGTGGCTTGCTGCTGCTGCTCGCCATAGCTCTCGCTTGCCGTCCGCAACTGCTGCTTGCTTCCGCCACCGCCGCTGCTTGCCGTTGCTCTCGCTTGCCATCGCCAACAGAGTCGCTGACGAGCTGTGCCGGCTGGACCTGCACGGAGGAGCGGGAGGCGGGCGACGCAACTCGTTCCGCAGGCGGGACTCGCGCTCCTGCTGCTCCTCGTCGAGGCGCGCCTGCTTGGCGGCGTCCGGCACCATGGCCACGCGCGCCCGCTGCACCTGCACGGAGGAGCGGGAGGCTCGTCGGCGGACGGGATGCTTGCTTATCTAGGGACGACCACCCGCCGCCGGGCCTCGACAACGACGTGGACTCGCCGCAGCAGCAGCCGTTCCCGTCCGCCGGCGGCAAGCGGCTGGGGAAGGAGGAGGCCGGCGACGAGGAGGAGAAGGAGGCGGAGGACCCGATTGCATTTTTAGCCTATTTATGTGTGGGGTCGGGCAGTCAGATTCGCGTTTAACCCAGGAAAAGCGAGCAGTTTTCACACTTGGTAGTTTTTTGTCACGGATTAATAAAAAAGTGGTAGTTTTTGGGACAAAATCGTAAAGTGGTAGTTTTCTGTCACGTTTCCGCGAATTGTGGTAGTTTTTTGGTTAAATACTCGCTCGGAACAGAGCTCGGCGAGATCTTGCACCGAATCAGCATATTTGCTAAATACAACTCTACTGCTAAAACCACACAGAGTATTGTGTAACTACCAACAGTATTCCAAATAGAAGGACTGTTCACCCATTAGATTTCGTCACTGGTGTGACAAAATCAGTAACGAACATCTTATGTCACGGAATGCGCGAGAAAGTCGCCCATATGTATCTATTGGAAGTTGGACAACAAGGCGAGGTTAAAGCAGATACCCCATAGACAAAGTTTCTGCCAGCAAATTAGAGAATAAAGTGATAGATGTAAGTTGCAACTCACTCTGCTTTTCTAGGTAATGAACAACTCGCTCTATCTTGGAAGTTTTCAAAGAAACAAAAAAGAATGTTCTTGAAACAAAAAGGACCCTACCTTCTTGCAGTTCGCTTTCTTTTCAGTTTGCTTTCCACAACTCTATCTTGTTAACAGCCGCAGTTTTAGTTCTCGGAAAAGGGAAGTGCAGATCTGTCCATGATTCATATTTCTGATGGCAGTTTCATTTTGTATGCATATACCTGTGCTGGTCCAGTAGCACAGTATGAAAGTTAATCGACTTTCTTCCAACTTATTCCTTCAGACTGTTGCCCCGTCGTATAGCCGTTACCGAAGAGGAAAAAAGCATATCAAAAGTTACATAGACGGTAAAAACATGCCTTGCTAATGCCACCGCATCAGATTAAACGAAGGATACTTTGGTCTGCGCTCTTGAAAGAAAAGAGAAAAAGCGAAAACAGAAGAATCGGGTCGCAATCTAGTTGTTTTCACTGCTGTTAAAGTGCCAATCATGCCACCTGAAATGGCATTATTAGTTTTTGGTAAACACACGCATTGGGATGTTAAATGCAAATCTACCTAAGAATTGAAGACCGCTTTGTTGAATCTGAAAATACACACACCAAAGCGTGTAACTTTTTCGCGGTGTGCATGCAACAGAAGCGTATTTAACAACACTAAGGAATGCTTTCCAGCAAGATTAACATAACACAGAATCACAGAGCGGGCAGCAGTTGCCCTCGTGGTGTAAAGTAGGTATTTCAGTGCCCTAGTGCTTTTACCTCTAGCTCAACAACTAAGATCTTCGATCCGTGTCGATCTCTTCTTCCCATCTTGGAATAAGACCAAGGACGGGGAATAAATACAGTCGGTCAGTATAAGTTTGCGCCTTTTGCCTATGAATTGATAGATACAGAGCCACTGGACCACTAGCTACTATGGGCGGTGGTTCAACCAGGTAGCGAATGTTCAATGGCTCTAGATATGCATGTCATTATCTCTTCTCATTTGTGCTTGTTTATAACAGCGGAATAAGTTTGCACTCGGTACTTCTTTTTAGAACGAAGACTCAAGAAGAGCCTGGCTTTGAATTAACAAAGCCATCAACCGGCCAGGATTACAACAGCACCAACATACAAGGAAAGCAAGAAGAGAAACAAGCGGCTGATACAGGGAGCAAAGCGACACAGACTCAAAGGCAGCAGCGATAGCAAGAACACGCCATGCTGCCGCCAAACTTTGCAGGACGGCCTACACCAACCGGACCGGCTACGGACTTGAGAGGATGCACCACCATGCAAGCTTCGTGATCATAGCCAAACTCTAAGACAGCACTGACACTCCTCTGGAACTGCCGCTGCAAAGGGCCCCTGCCCTCTCATCCTGGCTCGAAGGATGCTGCACCGGCAAGCGGCAGCTCGGTTCACCCTTGAACCTAGGGGAAGACGTCCAAGCTGCGCATTGAAGAAAGAACTAAGAGCAGACCTGCTAGCACAGATCACAACCTTCCGAGCGCTGTCGTCGTCCGCGGTTAAGCCACACCGAAGGGCAAAAGCTGCCGGCCACAGTCGTAGCAACAAGGGCAACAACGATGAGCCACCGAAGAAGAGGCATTGAAGCGCCGAGCCAAGCTGCCACCCGCCACCATTCACGCCCACAACCCGACTCTCTCGCCGCCCCTGCGATCCCTGGACTGCGCCTCCAAGAAGGAACACGACACGGATGTGTCGTCGCCGCCCGAATCAGGGACCTAGGCTTTCACCTAGCAGGGAGCGGAAGGAGGGGAGAAGGATCCTCACGACAGCCTCCAGGGAGGGGTACGGCGCCTAGGGCGTCGCCTGCGATGTGGCTGCGCCGGCCAGGGGTTTCCCCCGGAACCAACCCCACTCGACGAGATCCGCGCCGCCGGCGCCCGGGAGGACCCGGATCCGGCGATGGAATGAGCAGATCGGGAGCGAAGAGGGTGAGATGCATCTGGCGACGGCCGCCGCGCAGGGAGGCCGCCCACCAACGACCATGGACCGGCGCCTCCTCGTCCCCCGCGAGACGAGGGCGGCGCCTCACCCAGCTCCGGCCGGAGTGGCCCGTCGCCCGGGCCACCCGACGCTCTCCGCCCGGGGCCACTGCCCCGGATGCTGAGCCCTCCACGCGAGGTGGAGCCGCCAGATCCCCCGCCGCCACCTTCATCGGTGTCCAGCGCACGCCGGCGCACACCTGTGGCGGCGGCGGAGGGGGAGGGGAGGGGGGAAGGAGGGGTGCGGCAGCGGCGATTTAGGGTTTCCCCCGAGTCGCCTCGGTGGAGACGACGCGGGGGCCTGGAGCAAAGTCCGTCCCAGAAATTACTACCAACTGGACGGCACTGGCCCCAACACCGGCCCATCAAGGACGGTAGCTCGCTCTTCCTCTTAGACGCCCCGGGGTTTGCCTACTTCGCGAGCGCCGATGTCAAGCACTGCAAGAAGGGCCAGCGCCTCATGCTCAACGTCAAGGCTCCACTCGGTACTTCCACCAGCCACTCACACGGTCTACGACGTTAACACATGATTTAGGTGGTCCTAGATAAAATAAGGGGCGACTTCTCTTCTGTGATTATAACTCCAACCTTTTCTAATTAACTAAATAAGAGCTTGAAAACACTACAGTATTTAAAATAAGGGGCACCTTCTGTTTTGCAGAATATTACTACAACCTTTCCAGTTTGGCATAGGAGATCCCTACTGAAAATTTGATCGGGTCACTCCCACATGGAATATACACAAGAAACCTCTTATCATGGAAAATCCAATTGCTCGATCTCCCAATGAGATTATCTTATTTACATAGGATTACCAATCAAGATCTTGACCGAGCAATTCAGAAATGAACCACTTGATACAACATAATCCATGATGGCTGCATCAAATTCCACTAATTAGAACTTTCGGTGGACAATGACCTTCACAGGTTGAGTTCTAATTGACTTTCCGGTGCATATCCATGTCCATCCTTGCTGTCTGCATGCAATTTGTCCCCTATCCAATTTTGGTTCCCCTCCTTTCTACCAATAATGTACCCTCCGATCCCTTTGGTGTCTTCTTATTTACGAATTTCTACATACACAATCTAAAGATAAACAAAGCAGCAGATGCCTTACAAGCTTGTAGGAGAATAAAGGCAGTGGCATATGGAATGCAGGTAGCAAAGGGAAATGTGGTTATCCATTTGTTTATCCATATACACCTAATAATGCACTCATATAAGCCCTGCGTGCCAAATATAGCCACTTTTGTTTTCTAGCAAGTGGCTCAGATGTTTGTGACGTCAAATTGTTTGTTTTTCTTGGAGGTTGATGATGACAATTCTTTTCTTGGAGGTTAAAATGAGAAAAGCTAAAATGGCAAAATTTGAATGAATGGTCTGAGTTAGTTACAGTGTTTTGGTAACATTGGCCATGTCTTAAACTCAGACACTAGTGTCCGTCCAGGTCAATGGCCTTCCATGAAAAAGGAAGTGCAGACACAGATATTTTTTATCTCGCATTCACATTCCGAAAATATTGCTCATGACTCAAGAACCAGTCTGCCGAACTGATTGATAATTCTGAGAAACCAAAGTATTCCATAGAGCAATGAACACCCAGTAGATCAACATGCCATGCAGTAAACCATTACCTTTAGAATGTGTAGCATGTTTATTGAGATCTTGACTGTGCTTGGCTTGCCATGAGAAAATCCAGCAAAAAATATTCTATCTTCACAGTGAACCTTGCTAGTTTGTCGTTGCCTAGCGAGTATTTGGGTGAACGAACAATTACCATGACTAAATTCTGCTTGTCTGGGAAAACTTGCGTTCCGATAAGTCAGTGGGGATCGTGAACATGGATGGAGCATCTGGAACAGTCAGTCTATGGCCGTCCACGACACAATAGCTGACCACAACAAGGTGTATAAACCTATCGCCAAGCATTATTGCCCCAAAACCCAAACAGTCCCAGGGGAATCATTGTAAGTTCAGCCTACTTGGGGTTCGATGCTATATGTAGTGGCATCACCCGGCCGACACGCCGTGATTGACCTCCCGCAGCCCTACGTAAGTACCCGAAGAAAGTGCAATAAGGCAAGCACAAGAAGCATCTATTATTCTTAGTTGAAATTCAGATTCGGCTTACATTAATTGTATTCGTGAGGTTCATGCGGGCTTTTTGCTTAATTCATGTGCGAGCACCATTGATATGTATACATTCTAAAGTAAAATAAATGAGAGAAACCTAAGTAAATTTGTTTTCCATAAGAAAAAAGGTCAGAGCTTCAATTTAATGCGTGACTTTTTTTGCAAAAAAGATTAGATATATTATAAATATTCACCGAAAGTAAAATACACCTCAAACATAATTAAATTACATCAAGATCCACCAAACGACTATTGCGGCTTCCAGAACGAGCCGCTGATTCAGCCGTTGTCGCCGCTCTCATACTGGAGCCGGCCTGATCTTTGTCAATGACAACTGGGAAGCCTTCTTGCACGTGCCCCTAAGGACCAGCTACCCGGAACCGCAAACGTCATCGCTTGAAATCCTTGAATTGATCTGAAGAATTTGACACCAAATATCGTTGTTGCGTACGCACGGCGAGAAGCAACCTCACCGTCCCGAGGAGCTGGCAAGACTCTTCGCCAGAGCTCCCGTATAATCCGTCCCAGTAGACGAACTTGAGGAGGATCGGAGCCTGGAAAAAGTGACTCGAAGAAGAACCGTTCGCCATCCGTCCGAACGCCACCCCCTGCGAGAACTAAAATCCCCTCCCAGTTACCGGCCGTCGGAGAGTGGCAGACGGGAGGGGAGGCGAATCCACGGGCTCGCCCGTGAAAGATCGAGGGGAGGAAGGCTTTCCTAATCACGTTGTGAGAGGAGAAATAAAAAACAAAGATCGTTTCAATTTTAAGAGAAGGAAACAAATATGCTAGATGCTAGTTAAGAAGAGTTCGAACTGCATCTATAGATCAGTATATTTTATTTGAAAGGTAGCTCAATAAACCAACATCACGAGCATCATATAATGAAAAGCAACATACAATAGCGAATGGAAAGTCACCACCAATTGCTAGTGTGTCAAATTTTTCCATAGTGAGAACATGTGGGGTGGTGATTTTTTGCACATAGCTGGTGAATGAAATTTCTTTTTTCCGAACCATCCAGAAGAACTGCATTACATTAAAGGTAGGAGAAATAGTAAACGACCACAATACAACAAAAAAATAAAAAAATAAAACCCACAACTACCACACACACGTCCCGAAATGACCATTACTACCACACAACAACCCAAGAAATGAAGTTTCTAATGCAACTAGAAGTGACTCCAGCTCGCTACAACCGACTGTCCAGCGTCAGCTTCAATTTGCTCCATGATACTTAAGTGGCGTGAAGCTGGTGAATGAACTCACCACGATCTTGCTAAATTCCCTGGTGCCTCCGACCCCCTAGCATAGAATTCAAGAAGAAAATACATCTATGTATTTCAAACAAATGGGCTACTATTTCTTTGTAGACATATTGGAAAATTAGGAGTTGCTGATATTTCAAACTCGTTGGTATGCTTCAGAGTATAGGGTGTTGTGAATGTTGTATTACCCGAGTCTGCTAGTGTGAGAGAGGAGTGGATACTTTGAGAGGAAACATGATGAATGTGTCCTCCTTTTATTGACGGTGGAAGTTGCAATGCACATGAAGTTTTGAATCTTACATATGTTACCTATATGGGCGCCCGCCTTGATGTTCTCTGTGACTTGGGGTAGCTGGGGCCATGTGCATCAATGTTAACAATAAAAAGGCAAACACGTTAAAGAGATAAGTGCCATGTGAATGGGTAGATTTGTAAGCAAGCAGCACATTAATTTGGTACAAACAGGCATTGTAGCTCATGGAGATCCATTGATCTGTAAAACAAAGAGAGACAAAAGAATGCTACTAGTTTGTTTCCTATGAAAAACATGTGGCTGACATTTTTCATTGACAATAAATAATTGGCAAGAGTATATATTAAGGTCGCGTTCGACATGTGAAAATCTGATTGCCCGGTGAGTTTGGAACTTGTAAGGCCAAAACTAGTCAACCACGTTGTCTAAGCTCAAGTAGTTTCATGGAAGTCCGCAACCACAGTTCGTTATTGACGGATGGTCAAGATAGTTAGTGGTAGGACTCACGACAAATGAAGGTTTTAAACGAGTACTATTCACATAGAACATTTATGATGACAAGTCATGTACTATACCCAAGACTGCCCTCTAAATAACCTAACAGTCCATCTCCTCATATAAAACAATGTCTTGACACTATATCTCATCAACCCACTCCCATGACCAATCCCCCTCCCCCACCTGTCAACACCTAAACCAAAATCTTCCACCCGCCAGGGCCCCACAAACCAGCGCCCAACATCCATTCAAGTTGTTGTATGGTACTTGAAGGTCAAATCTATACCAGTTGATCTCCCTAATCTTCCTGGTGGATTACTCAAAACATAGTATTTCGAAAAAGTTCAATGAATTTCTTTTTCATAGGACTAGGAAGCATCGCGAAGTCTACATCACCAATGGCGGATAGCCATGAGAAACATAAACATGTCCCTGTGCAAAAAAAAATTCATGTGGAAAAGTAAATATCATGTGGGCAGGGCCACAAAACTTGGTTACTTAGACTTTGTGTGGGTCACCTCTCCCAGGCTTAGGATCCATCTGCCTGGGGTGCTTGCTAACTAGGGTTGTATATATGATGTTGGTTGGCGGATGAGGGGGTGGTAGGGTTGTGGTTGTGGGGAGGTAGCGTTGTGGCTTGATGACCCACAAGTATATGGGGCCAATTGTACCCTTTTCGATAAGTAGAGTGTCGAACCCAACAAGGAGCAGCAGAAAATGACAAGTGGTTTTCAGCAAGGTATTGTCTGCAAGTGCTAATATAGTAAGTAGCAGAGTAGTTTGATAGCAAGATAATTTCAACGAGCAAGTAACAGTAGTAATAACAAAAGTGCAGCAAGATAGCCCAATCCTTTTGAGGCAAAGGACAGGCCAAAACGGTATCTTATGATAAGAAAAGTGCTCTGGAGGGTACACGGGTATTTCATCTAGTCACTTTCACCAAGTTGGTTTGATTTTGTGTTCACTACTTTGATAATTTGGTATGTGGGTGGACCGGTGCTTAGGTGTTGTTCTTACTTGAACGAACCTCATACTTATGATTAACCCCCTCGCAAGCATCCGCAACTACGAGAAAAGTATTAAGAATAAATTCTAACAATAGCATTAAACTTTATGATCCAGTCGCTCCCTTACGGAGTAGCGCATAAACTAGGGTTTAGGGTTCTGTCAGTCTCGCAACCCATCATATAATAACTACTCCACAATTCATTCTCTTAGGCCCAAATATGGTGAAGTGTCATGTAGTCGACGTTCACATGACACCACTAAGGGAATCACAACATACATATCATCAAAATATCAAACACATATCAAGTTCACATGATTACTTGCAACTTGATTTCTCCCGTGACCTCAAGAATAAAAGTAACTACTCACAAATGATAATCATGCTCAAGATCATAGGCGTATTAAATATCATAATGGATCTGGATATATAATCTTCCACCAAATAAACCATATAGTAATCAACTACAAGATGTAATCAACACTACTAGTCACCCACAAGCACCAATCTATAGTTCTGGTACAAAGATTGAACACAAGAGTTGAACTAGGGTTTGAGAGGAGTTTGTGTTGTTGAAGATGTTGATGGAGATAGCCTTCCCAAGATGGGAGAGTTGTTGGTGATGATGATGACGATGATTCCCCCTTCGGGAGGGAAGTTCCCCCGACGGGATCGCTCCGCCGGAGGGCAAAAGTGCTCCTGCATAGGTTCCGCCTTGAGATGGCGGCACTTCGTCCCAAAAGTCCTCTCCTTATTTTTTTTTCTAGGTCAAAATGACTTATGTACCAGAAGGGGGGCACCGGAGGTGGGCCTGGGTGAGCACAACCCACCAAGGCGCGCCTGGGCTCCCTGGCGCGCCCAGGTGGGTTGTGCCCACCTGGTGGCCCCCCCTCTGGTAGTTATTGACTCCAAAAATTCTTATTTATTCCATAAAAAATCCTCATAAAGTTTCAACTCATTTGGAGTTGTGCAGAATAGGTGGCCGGACGTAGCTTTTTCAGGTCCAGATTTCCAGCTGCCAGAATTCTCCCCCTTTGTGCATACCTTGCATATTATGAGAGAAAATGCATTAGAATTACTCCAAATAGCATTATTATGCAATAAAATAACATAAATAACAATAGGTAAACATGATGCAAAATGGTCGTATCAACTCCCCAAGCTTATACCTTGCTTGTCCTCAAGCGAAAAACCGAAATCGAAAAACATGTCCACATGCTTAGAGAGAGAGGTGTCGATAAAGTCAAAAAAACGGACATAGCAGCATGATGAAACTTATTATAACAACGTTGAAGTATAAAGCATAAACTCTATTGGAAACCAACAAACTATGTTCGCAGTCAACCTTGCAACTACAATTCATCATCTTTTTAGGAAGGGTCACGTATGGGAGCCTTTAGGCAAGTCCACTTACACTGGTACGCCTCGGTGTTATACAAATGGTTTTTAACCCCTTTCCACGATGGCGTTCGGAACCGTCACCTAGCGAGTGACTGCGATAGAGGGGTCCTTCTCACACGACCCATAAATCATCGGGGATATGCCCTCCTGGCACACACCCTCGGCAAAATGAGATCGTGTGCGACTGGCGAGCAACAAAATATAGTTATACATACAATAGTGCTAAAAAATTAGAATTATACAGGCGAAATCATTTTTGGTCGTAAGTACATCCCACACAGTCAGTCCCCACTAAACAATTCCATTCGTATATACATCACCCACAGTCACTCCAAGGAAAATGTTTGCGCAAGGTGGCGTAACGCAAACAGTTTTCAAGAGAATGTCATATGTGATTGTTCATTGATCCAACACGATTTATTCCTAGAAACTGTGTGCGTTGCCTGAGGTCATCGTCGACGGTGTTTTCTAAATAACCGTTTGCAATAGCAAAACCCAATTAGCAGGCTAATTGGCCTATTAGCAGGCTAATTTCCCTATTATTAATAATCTATTTATTAATCTAATTGACATTCATATTAAGCACATAATATATTTCATTTCTATATTAAGGAAGCAGGATTTCATAATTGAAATACATCCGAGTACAACATGATATAGCTTCAGCACTCAGCTACCCAATTACACAACCACACTAGTACCGAGTTTCACATGCAACATCTAGAACCTTTTGAAATTAGCTTCATAGACGGTACATAGACAGATGCATCTCATCTAGAAAACTGCTGAAGCGGAAGGCGAATATTGAGCCTTCATTGATGTTGAATGTCTTTGCAACTTTAGGCCAGTGCCTGTGGATGATTGACCATTCATCCTTCGTCTCTTCAGGAACACTTCAATATTGAACCGTGGGTGTTGTATGGAAACTTTCCTCGCCTCCTGACCATAGAGGTGGTTTGAGAGGTAATCATCAGTGAACTGCTTTGGAAAGGCCTGAAAACAAGGATGTGCATAAATATCTTCTCTATATTAGAAATGGGGCAAAGGAATAAAAAAGGCAAGGTATAATAGTATACAATAACATAATGCAGCCTTAACAATTGAACATTGCATTGCAGAACTGAACCAAGTAGTTAACTAAACACCACAACAAATGAACCAAACGTTAACTGAGCACCACATTGCACAATATAACATACTCTAATAGACGATTAGACAGTTAACCAAACCAAGCATGCGGGTCGCGAGTGGCCCCTCTCGCCGTGGATCTCTGGTGAGGGGGAGGGGGGAGCAGTAAGGGTGGGCGGCTCCCTCCAGTCGGGCCCTTGCGGCTAGACGACGGCGCTCGGCGCGCAAGGGCCTCCCTGGTGGGATTCCCATGGTTGCGGCTGCATCGGTTCTGCCCTTCCTCCCTCCTGTTCAGCATCTGGCAGTGGCTGCTGCTCTCTTGCTAATCTAGGACCTCGACTTCGGGGACGAGAAATATGTTATGGGGGGGGGGCTAGTAGTAGAGTCGGGTGCCATCGCGTGCTCCCTCGCCGGCATAGGGGTGCCGGTCGTGGTCGTGTGCCACACCTTCTCCTCCCCTTCCCCCGACCGATGTTTGGTTGCAGTTCCTCTCAATGCAGGGTGGCCATCGGCAGTTCCAACGGTGGTTGGGGTCATGGATCTGGTCGGAGTCGTGACCTTTGGTGGCTCTCGGGGTGGTCTGGTGGTCGGGTTGCGGTTTGGCGGTGGGAGTGGCGTCGGTCTTGGGCGGATGACACGGCTCGGATGCAGGCGAGCAACCATGGCCGCACGGGCATCATGGCTGCAAGTGGTTGGCGGACCGGGGATACGGCGGAGGGGTAGAACTACCGGAGTACATCACTTGCCCAGTCCGTGCTCTGGTCGATGATGACGGCGTCCACGGACGTCGTGTTCCTCCTTGCAGGCTCCGTCGTGGTGCTCCCTCCTTCCGTCTAGCTCCGGGTGAAAACTTGATCTTCAGATCGCACAGTGGCAACGTTTTGTTGTCATGCCCTTCTTGGAGGCATCATCTTGGAGTCTTCTGTCCGGCATTGTCCGTCACACATCTTTCCGGACGATCGCTCATCTTGGTGGTGGTCTTCGTCGGCCCTAAGTGGATCTATATCGGTTATTCTTGTACCTTGCCTTGGGTATGTGTGTGACGTGCGTCTATATCGGTTATTTGGATGTAAGTGGTGGTTGCTTCATAATATAAAACGGGGGAAACCCTTTTTCGTCGAAGCAAGTAAAGGCAATCTTTTGCAAAATTGTAGATTACATAAAGATCAGTTATATACCAAAACTTGATGAGTTATCAACATAAACGTAGGCCATGCAACTGGCATTTCTGATGCTTTATCAATAGGTTGGCCCAATAAAAAATAAAACGAGGAATAAAGACTAAGAAATAGCATGATGAAGATTACTTCATAAATTATAGATTCAGCTAGGGCGTATTAGCATGTGTGGCCTAGAGGATGTGGTGGCGACATGATTCCCGTGATGGCACTCAAAGTGAAGTCCCATGCCGTGGCACTTTAAGTGTTTCCATATTTCTGTCCTTCTTTTTTCTCAATGATGATGATAACATTATTGAAAGCATACGCCGCTGAAAATTCATTTTCCACGCAATATATATGGTCGTGGAGAAAACTTCTCCCTTTCGATTCGAAGGATAAAGAAAATTATGCGGCCACGGATAAGCGAACTATTTTTGCGGGGAAAACTTTTAATCTATTCATCTTCAACCATGGTAGTACAACGAGCACTAGAAATAATAAAAATTACATCTAAATCCGTAGACCACCTAGCGATGACTACAAGCACTGAAGCGAGCCAAAGGCGCGCCACTGTCATCGCCCCTCCATCGTCGGAGCTGGGCAAACCTTGTTGTAGTAGACAGTCGGGAAGTCGTCGTGCTAAGGCCCCGTAGAAGCAACACACCAGAACAGCAACCGCCGCGGATGAAGTGTGTAGATCAAAAGAATCCAACCTGAAACACATGAACGAAGACGAACGACGAACAGATCCGAGCAAATCCACCAAAGACAGATCCGCCGGAGACACAACTCCACACGCCCACCGATGATGCAAGATGCATCACCGGAACGGGGGCTAGGCGGGGAGACATTTATTCCATCTTCAGGGAGCCGCCACCGTCTCGCCTTCCTGAACAGGACACAAACCCTAGCAAAGGTCGAAAAAAGATCAAAAAACGGAGCCCTCCCACCGGCAAGGACCGAGATCCACCCCGCCTCCATGGCCATAGGGCCACCGGAGACGGGATGGACCGGCGCCGGCACCGGTGAGAGGAAGAAAGCTAGGGTTTTTGGGAGGCCTTCTTTCGACCACGGGTAAGCGAACTAGTGAGGAGTCTAACACTACTAGGGAAAACCCTAGCAGTAGCGCTGGTTTTGTGCTCACTAGTGTTGGGGAACATAGTAATTTCAAAAAATTTCCTACGCACACGCAAGATCATGGTGATGATATAGCAACGAGAGGGAAGAGTGTTCGTCCACGTACCCTCGTAGACCGTAAGCGGAAGCGTTAGCACAAAGCGGTTGATGTGGTCGTACGTCTTCACGATACGACCGACCCAAGCACCGAAAGTACGGGGCCTCCGAGTTCAGCACACGTTCAGCTCGATGACGATCTCCGGCCCTCCGATCCAGCAAAGGCTCCGGAGATGAGTTCCGTCAGCACGACGGCGTGGTGACGATGATGATGTTCTACCGGCGCAGGGCTTCGCCTAAACTCCGCGACGATATGACTGAGGTGGAATATGGTGGAAGGGGGCACCGCACACGGCTAAGGAACGATCCGTAGATCAACTTGTGTGTCTTTGGGGTGCACCCCGCCCCCGTATATAAAGGAGCCAGGGGGGAGGAGGCGGCCGTCCTAGAGGGCGTGCCAAGGGGGGAGTCCTACTCCCACCGGGAGTAGGACTCCCTCTTTCCAAGTAGGAGTAGGAGAAGGGGGGGAAAGAGGAGGAAGAGGGGAAGGAAAGGGGGGGCGCCGCCCCCCTTCCCTTGTCCTATTCGGACTAGGAGGGGGAGGGGCGCGCGGCCCCCTCGTGGCTCCTTCCCTCTTCTCCCTCGTGGCCCAAGTAGGCCCATTAACCCCCCGGGGGGTTCCGGTAACCTTCCCGGTACTCCGGTAAAATGCCGATTTCACCCGGAACCATTCCGACGTCCAAACATAGGCTTCCAATATATCAATCTTTATGTCTCGACCATTCCGAGACTCCTCGTCATGTCCGTGATCACATCCGGGACTCCGAACAAACTTCGGTACATCAAAACGTATAAACTCATAATAAAACTATCATCGAAACGTTAAGCGTGCGGACCCTACGGGTTCGAGAATTATGTAGACATGACCTAAAACCATTCTCGGTCAATAACCAATAGCGGGACCTGGATGCCCATATTGGTTCCTACATATTCTATGAAGATCTTTATCGGTCAAACCGCATAACAACATACGTTGTTCCCTTTGTCATCGGTATGTTACTTGCCCAAGATTTGATCGTCGGTATCCAATACCTAATTCAATCTCGTTACTTGCAAGTCTCTTTACTTGTTCTGTAATACGTCATCTCATAACTAACTTATTAGTTATAATGCTTGCAAGGCTTAAGTGATGAGTATTACCGAGAGGGCCCAGAGACACCTCTCCGACAATCGGAGTGACAAAAACCTAATCTCGAAATACGCCAACTCAACATGTACCTTCGGAGACACCTGTAGTACTCCTTTATAATCACCCAGTTACGTTGTGACATTTGGTAATACCCAAAGTGTTCCTCCGGTAAACGGGAGTTGCATAATTCTCATAGTTACAGGAACATGTATAAGTCATGAAGAAAGCAATAGCAGAATACTAAACGATCAAGTGCTAAGCTAACGGGATGGGTCATGTCAATCACATCATTCTCCTAATGATGTGATCCCATTAATCAAATGACAACACATGTCTATGGTTAAGAAACATAACCTTCTTTGATTAATGAGCTAGTCAAGTAGAGGCATACTAGTGACTATATGTTTGTCTATGTATTCACACATGTATCATGTTTCCGGTTAATACAATTCTAGCATGAATAATAAACATGATGCCGGAGTCGCCAGCTGCTTCGTCTGCTCTGCCGGTTTCGCCGGTGGGTCGGCCTTCTTCGCCAACCGAGTCCGAGGCTACCGTGACTGGCTCCTCGTCACCGGCTGACTCGTCAACGTCATCGTCCTCCAGCCCGTTGCAGGCTGCTCCGTCGACCTCGGTGGTTCCTGTGTCCCGACCACATACACGCAGTCGCAGTGGCATTTTCAAACCTAAGGAACGTAAGGATCGTACGGTTGCTTGGTTGGCTGCTTGTTTGGCTGCTGCTGTTGCGGATCCATCTTCTGAGCCTCGCTCATATCAGGCTGCGTTGCGCATTCCACATTGGCGAGAGGCTATGGAGCAGGAGTTTCATGCTCTTCTTCGTAACAAGACATGGACTCTCGTTCCTCCACCACCACGGGTAAATGTTATTGACTCAAAATGGGTATTCAAAGTGAAGAAGCATTCGGATGGATCTATTGAGCGTTACAAAGCGCGACTTGTTGCTCGCAGTTTTCGGCAGCGTCATGGTCTTGACTATGAGGACACCTTCAGTCCTGTCGTCAAGCCTACCACTATTCGGCTTCTTCTCTCCATTGCTGTTTCTCGTGGTTGGTCACTTCGTCAACTTGATGTGCAGAATGCTTTTCTACATGGATTTTTGGAGGAAGAGGTTTATATGAAACAGCCGCCCGGTTTCTCTGATCCTGATCGTCCTGACTATATCTGTCGTCTTTCCAAAGCACTATATGGTTTGAAGCAAGCTCCTCGTGCCTGGCATGCCCGCCTTGCCTCTGCCCTTCGTGCTCATGGGTTTGTGCCGTCTACTGCTGACACTTCGTTATTTCTTCTACAAAAGCCAGAAGTCACTATGTATCTTTTGGTATATGTCGATGATATTATCCTTGTCAGCTCTTCTCAGTATGCTGCTGATGCTCTTGTCTGCTCTCTTGGTGCTGATTTTGTGGTCAAAGATCTTGGGAAGCTTCACTACTTTCTTGGAGTTGAGGTCACTTCTCGTGCTACTGGTCTTGTCCTTACGCAGAAGAAGTACTCCTTGGAGTTGTTACAGAGAGCTGGCATGCTGAAGTGCAAACCGACCACCACACCCATGTCTTCTACCGACAAGATAACAGCTGTTGATGGTGAGCTTTTGTCTCCTGCGGATGCCACATAGTACAGGAGCATTGTTGGTGGACTTCAGTACTTGACGATCACGAGACCAGATATCTCTTATGCTGTTAACAGGGTTTGTCAGTATCTTCAGGCTCCCAGAGATACTCATTGGGCTGCTGTTAAACGCATTCTTCGTTATGTTCAGTTCACCCTGACATTTGGTATGCATATTCGGCCGACTTCCTCTCGGGTCCTTTCGGCCTTCTCTGATGCAGATTGGGCTGGTAGCCCAGATGACAGGCGATCCACGGGGGGTTATGCAGTATTCTTTGGCTCTAATTTGATCGCCTGGAGTGCTCGGAAACAGGCTACTGTGTCACGTAGCAGTACTGAAGCTGAGTACAAGGCTGTGGCTAATGCTACTGCAGAGATTATTTGGGTGCAGCCTTTGCTTCAGGAGTTGGGTTTGTCTCAACCACAGCCTCCTATTCTTTGGTGTGATAACATCGGTGCTACATACCTTTCTGCAAATCCAGTATTTCATGCCCGAATGAAACACATTGAAGTTGACTATCACTTTGTACGGGAACGTGTATCACAGAAGCAACTCCAGATCAAGTTTATCTCATCTAAGGATCAACTTGCAGACATCTTCACTAAGCCTTTACCGCTGCCACAGTTTGAGGCTTGTAGGCGCAATCTTACCCTTCTCAGTTCTTTAAAGATTGAGGGAGGGTGTTAGACTATGTATAGCTTCTGTACCTATGTACGTATATGGTACATATTGTAACACAACCATTATATATAATGAAATAAGCCACCCCTAGAGGGTTGTGCTGGTTCCCCAAAACTTATTGTCTTACACGCGCCCAGCACGAGCTCTTCTCGGCCCCGGATATATATCACCCACCACACCAACACTCTCAGTTTCAGGGCCATCAACACCACCACTGCACTGATACCCACGCGGCCACGCTAGTTCGAGGATAGTGCTGCTTTCCACTACCAGTAGCCCAGCACACGCACACGAGGTAAACAAAAAGAAGCACCCGGCGCCACTCACCACCAAGAAAGAATGTGCCTGGAGTTCGGCTCGTGCTTCGGCGGCCGTAGACGGGACGACTACGGCCGCAGCAGAGGGAACCCCGGCCAGGGCTACTGGTCGGAGCCGGTGCCGGAGTACCGGCAGCCGCCCATCGTCGCTGACCACGAGGCCGGGCACAAGGCCTACCACGACAGCACGCCGAAAGCCGACCACGCCCATGCCGGCAGCCACGCCGCCTACTGGCAAGACCAGGCTTGCGGCGAGACGCCGCCGAGGCACCCCGCGTGGCACCACAACAAGGTCGGCGACGACACCGGCAACGGCGCCTACACGCCGTGCCACCACGAGGCTGCGGCTGATCACAGGGACAACAACGCTGCCATGGATTACCACCCTCGTCAGGTACTAGCTAGTCGTTAGGATTAGCTAGCACAGCATGGTGGCAGTTCATCCCATCAACCCCTCCCTCTCGTTTCACTCTGTTTTGTTCGGTAGCTCTGTCCTTTTTTCCTGTTCTTGTATGTTTGGGGTTTGATCAGTCGTTTTCCAATCTGCCCAAACGGAGAGGCACATGGAACATGAGGCTTTGGATTTTGAGAGAGAGTCTCCATGTTTTACCTTTACCAGTGTGTGTAGTTGCTTGTAATTTAGCCGCAGCTGCTTTCGCCTTGTATCATACATAAATCAAGTGAAAGAGCGCATTGCCAAATCTCAGATGCCTCTGTTTTCGCTGTATGGTATTTTCCCCTTTCACTTGCCTCGCAAACATTGTGAATCACTGAGCAGCAGATCATCATCTACTGCTCGGAACGAGTATTTAACCAAAAACTACCACAATTCGCGGAAACGTGACAGAAAACTACCACTTTACGTTTTTGTGCGAAAAACTACCACTTTTATCCTAAACCGTGGCAAAAAACTACCAACTCGTTTAACTGCTCGGTTCGGCCGCGCTAAGCCCGAATCCGACCGGTTGGACCCACACATAAGCGGCGTAAAAAAGCAATCAGGTCCCTATTTTTTTTTAAAAAAAGGAATCCAGTCCATGAAAGGGGACATGTGCCATGGCTGGCTGGCCACAGCCACGGCCGGGGGCCGGCGAACATCCACCGCCGCACCAGCCTCCCGCCGTCGGCCTCCAGTCACCGCCGCACCGCCGCCGGCCTAGACCCACCGCCGCACCGCCATGCCCGCGGCCCCCTCCTCCGCGCCGCTGCCCGTGGCGGCATGCCTGGCCGAGCCCAGTGGCGCCGCGCGCCCGTGGCTGCGCCCCTGGACGCGCCCGTGGCTTGCTGCTGCTGCTCGCCATAGCTCTCGCTTGCCGTCCGCAACTGCTGCTTGCTTCCGCCACCGCCGCTGCTTGCCGTTGCTCTCGCTTGCCATCGCCAACAGAGTCGCTGACGAGCTGTGCCGGCTGGACCTGCACGGAGGAGCGGGAGGCGGGCGACGCAACTCGTTCCGCAGGCGGGACTCGCGCTCCTGCTGCTCCTCGTCGAGGCGCGCCTGCTTGGCGGCGTCCGGCACCATGGCCACGCGCGCCCGCTGCACCTGCACGGAGGAGCGGGAGGCTCGTCGGCGGACGGGATGCTTGCTTATCTAGGGACGACCACCCGCCGCCGGGCCTCGACAACGACGTGGACTCGCCGCAGCAGCAGCCGTTCCCGTCCGCCGGCGGCAAGCGGCTGGGGAAGGAGGAGGCCGGCGACGAGGAGGAGAAGGAGGCGGAGGACCCGATTGCATTTTTAGCCTATTTATGTGTGGGGTCGGGCAGTCAGATTCGCGTTTAACCCAGGAAAAGCGAGCAGTTTTCACACTTGGTAGTTTTTTGTCACGGATTAATAAAAAAGTGGTAGTTTTTGGGACAAAATCGTAAAGTGGTAGTTTTCTGTCACGTTTCCGCGAATTGTGGTAGTTTTTGGTTAAATACTCGCTCGGAACAGAGCTCGGCGAGATCTTGCACCGAATCAGCATATTTGCTAAATACAACTCTACTGCTAAAACCACACAGAGTATTGTGTAACTACCAACAGTATTCCAAATAGAAGGACTGTTCACCCATTAGATTTCGTCACTGGTGTGACAAAATCAGTAACGAACATCTTATGTCACGGAATGCGCGAGAAAGTCGCCCATATGTATCTATTGGAAGTTGGACAACAAGGCGAGGTTAAAGCAGATACCCCATAGACAAAGTTTCTGCCAGCAAATTAGAGAATAAAGTGATAGATGTAAGTTGCAACTCACTCTGCTTTTCTAGGTAATGAACAACTCGCTCTATCTTGGAAGTTTTCAAAGAAACAAAAAAGAATGTTCTTGAAACAAAAAGGACCCTACCTTCTTGCAGTTCGCTTTCTTTTCAGTTTGCTTTCCACAACTCTATCTTGTTAACAGCCGCAGTTTTAGTTCTCGGAAAAGGGAAGTGCAGATCTGTCCATGATTCATATTTCTGATGGCAGTTTCATTTTTGTATGCATATACCTGTGCTGGTCCAGTAGCACAGTATGAAAGTTAATCGACTTTCTTCCAACTTATTCCTTCAGACTGTTGCCCCGTCGTATAGCCGTTACCGAAGAGGAAAAAAGCATATCAAAAGTTACATAGACGGTAAAAACATGCCTTGCTAATGCCACCGCATCAGATTAAACGAAGGATACTTTGGTCTGCGCTCTTGAAAGAAAAGAGAAAAAGCGAAAACAGAAGAATCGGGTCGCAATCTAGTTGTTTTCACTGCTGTTAAAGTGCCAATCATGCCACCTGAAATGGCATTATTAGTTTTTGGTAAACACACGCATTGGGATGTTAAATGCAAATCTACCTAAGAATTGAAGACCGCTTTGTTGAATCTGAAAATACACACACCAAAGCGTGTAACTTTTTCGCGGTGTGCATGCAACAGAAGCGTATTTAACAACACTAAGGAATGCTTTCCAGCAAGATTAACATAACACAGAATCACAGAGCGGGCAGCAGTTGCCCTCGTGGTGTAAAGTAGGTATTTCAGTGCCCTAGTGCTTTTACCTCTAGCTCAACAACTAAGATCTTCGATCCGTGTCGATCTCTTCTTCCCATCTTGGAATAAGACCAAGGACGGGGAATAAATACAGTCGGTCAGTATAAGTTTGCGCCTTTTGCCTATGAATTGATAGATACAGAGCCACTGGACCACTAGCTACTATGGGCGGTGGTTCAACCAGGTAGCGAATGTTCAATGGCTCTAGATATGCATGTCATTATCTCTTCTCATTTGTGCTTGTTTATAACAGCGGAATAAGTTTGCACTCGGTACTTCTTTTTTAGAACGAAGACTCAAGAAGAGCCTGGCTTTGAATTAACAAAGCCATCAACCGGCCAGGATTACAACAGCACCAACATACAAGGAAAGCAAGAAGAGAAACAAGCGGCTGATACAGGGAGCAAAGCGACACAGACTCAAAGGCAGCAGCGATAGCAAGAACACGCCATGCTGCCGCCAAACTTTGCAGGACGGCCTACACCAACCGGACCGGCTACGGACTTGAGAGGATGCACCACCATGCAAGCTTCGTGATCGTAGCCAAACTCTAAGACAGCACTGACACTCCTCTGGAACTGCCGCTGCAAAGGGCCCCTGCCCTCTCATCCTGGCTCGAAGGATGCTGCACCGGCAAGCGGCAGCTCGGTTCACCCTTGAACCTAAGAGCAGACCTGCTAGCACAGATCACAACCTTCCGAGCGCTGTCGTCGTCCGCGGTTAAGCCACACCGAAGGGCAAAAGCTGCCGGCCACAGTCGTAGCAACAAGGGCAACAACGATGAGCCACCGAAGAAGAGGCATTGAAGCGCCGAGCCAAGCTGCCACCCGCCACCATCACGCCCACAACCCGACTCTCTCGCCGCCCCTGCGATCCCTGGACTGCGCCTCCAAGAAGGAACACGACACGGATGTGTCGTCGCCGCCCGAATCAGGGGACCTAGGCTTTCACCTAGCAGGGAGCGGAAGGAGGGGGAGAAGGATCCTCACGACAGCCTCCAGGGAGGGGTACGGCGCCTAGGGCGTCGCCTGCGATGTGGCTGCGCCGGCCAGGGGTTTCCCCCGGAACCAACCCCACTCGACGAGATCCGCGCCGCCGGCGCCCGGGAGGACCCGGATCCGGCGATGGAATGAGCAGATCGGGAGCGAAGAGGGTGAGATGCATCTGGCGACGGCCGCCGCGCAGGGGAGGCCGCCCACCAACGACCATGGACCGGCGCCTCCTCGTCCCCCGCGAGACCGAGGGCGGCGCCTCACCAGCTCCGGCCGGAGTGGCCCGTCGCCCGGGCCACCCGACGCTCTCCGCCCGGGGCCACTGCCCCGGATGCTGAGCCCTCCACGCGAGGTGGAGCCGCCAGATCCCCCGCCGCCACCTTCATCGGTGTCCAGCGCACGCCGGCGCACACCTGTGGCGGCGGCGGAGGGGGAGGGGAGGGGGGAAGGAGGGGTGCGGCAGCGGCGATTTAGGGTTTCCCCCGAGTCGCCTCGGTGGAGACGACGCGGGGGCCTGGAGCAAAGTCCGTCCCAGAAATTACTACCAACTGGACGGCACTGGCCCCAACACCGCCCATCAAGGACGGTAGCTCGCTCTTCCTCTTAGACGCCCCGGGGTTTGCCTACTTCGCGAGCGCCGATGTCAAGCACTGCAAGAAGGGCCAGCGCCTCATGCTCAACGTCAAGGCTCCACTCGGTACTTCCACCAGCCACTCACACGGTCTACGACGTTAACACATGATTTAGGTGGTCCTAGATAAAATAAGGGGCGACTTCTCTTCTGTGATTATAACTCCAACCTTTTCTAATTAACTAAATAAGAGCTTGAAAACACTACAGTATTTAAAATAAGGGGCACCTTCTGTTTTGCAGAATATTACTACAACCTTTTCCAGTTTGGCATAGGAGATCCCTACTGAAAATTTGATCGGGTCACTCCCACATGGAATATACACAAGAAACCTCTTATCATGGAAAATCCAATTGCTCGATCTCCCAATGAGATTATCTTATTTACATAGGATTACCAATCAAGATCTTGACCGAGCAATTCAGAAATGAACCACTTGATACAACATAATCCATGATGGCTGCATCAAATTCCACTAATTAGAACTTTCGGTGGACAATGACCTTCACAGGTTGAGTTCTAATTGACTTTCCGGTGCATATCCATGTCCATCCTTGCTGTCTGCATGCAATTTGTCCCATATCCAATTTTGGTTCCCCTCCTTTCTACCAATAATGTACCCTCCGATCCCTTTGGTGTCTTCTTATTTACGAATTTCTACATACACAATCTAAAGATAAACAAAGCAGCAGATGCCTTACAAGCTTGTAGGAGAATAAAGGCAGTGGCATATGGAATGCAGTAGCAAAGGAAATGTGGTTATCCATTTGTTTATCCATATACACCTAATAATGCACTCATATAAGCCCTCGTGCCAAATATAGCACTTTGTTTTCTAGCAAGTGGCTCAGATGTTTGTGACGTCAAATTTGTTGTTTTTCTTGGAGGTTGATGATGACAATTCTTTCTTGGAGGTTAAAATGAGAAAAGCTTAAAATGGCAAAATTTGAATGAATGGTCTGAGTTAGTTACAGTGTTTGGTAACATTGGCCATGTCTTAAACTCAGACACTAGTGTCCGTCCAGGTCAATGGCCTTCCATGAAAAAGGAAGTGCAGACACAGATATTTTTTATCTCGCATTCACATTCCGAAAATATTGCTCATGACTCAAGAACCAGTCTGCCGAACTGATTGATAATTCTGAGAACCAAAGTATTCCATAGAGCAATGAACACCCAGTAGATCAACATGCCATGCAGTAAACCATTACCTTTAGAATGTGTAGCATCTTTATTGAGATCTTGACTGTGCTTGGCTTGCCATGAGAAAATCCAGCAAAAAATATTCTATCTTCACAGTGAACCTTGCTAGTTTGTCTGCCTAGCGAGTATTTGGGTGAACGACAATTACCATGACTAAATTCTGCTTGTCTGGAAAACTTGCGTTCCGATAAGTCAGTGGGGATCGTGAACATGGATGGAGCATCTGGAACAGTCAGTCTATGGCCGTCCACGACACAATAGCTGACCACAACAAGGTGTATAAACCTATCGGCCAAGCATTATTGCCCCAAACCCAAACAGTCCAGGGGAATCATTGTAAGTTCAGCCTGACTTGGGGTTCGATGCTATATGCAGTGGCATCACCCGGCACGACACGCCGTGATTGACCTCCCGCAGCCTACCGTAAGTACCCGAAGAAAGTGCAATAAGGCAAGCACAAGAAGCATCTATTATTCTTAGATGAAATTCAGATTCGGCTACATTAATTGTATTCGTGAGGTTCATGCGGGCTTTTTGCTTAATTCATGTGCGAGCACCATTGATATGTATACATTCTAAAGTAAAAAAATGAGAGAAACCTAAGTAAATTTGTTTTTCCATAAGAAAAAAGGTCAGAGCTTCAATTTTAATGCAGTGACTTTTTTTGCAAAAAGATCAGATGTATTATAAAGATTCACCGAAAGTAAAATACACCTCAAACATAATTAAATTACATCAAGATCCACCAAACGACTATTGCGGCTTCCAGAACGAGCCGCTGATTCAGCGTTGTCGCCGCTCCCATACTGGAGCCGGCCTGACCTTGTCGATGACAACTGGGAAGCCTTCTTGCACGTGCCCCTAAGGACCAGCTACCCGGAACCGCAAACGTCATCGTTGAATCCTTGAATTGATCTGAAGAATTTGACACCAAATATCGTTGTTGCGTACGCACGGCGAGAAGCACCTCACCGTCCCGAGGAGCTGGCAAGACTCTTTGCCAGAGCTCCCGTATAATCCGTCCCAGTAGACGAACTTGAGGAGGATCGGAGCCCGGAAGACTGACTCGAAGAAGAACCGCCGCCATCCGTCCGAACGCCACCCCTGCGAGAACTAAAATCCCTACCTATCTACTAGCTGGAGACAAGGCACCAGAAATCCCCTCCCAGTTACCGGCCGTCGGAGTGGCAGATGGAGGGGAGGCGAATCCACGGGCTCGCCCGTGAAGATCGAGGGGAGGAAGGCTTTTCCTAATCACGTTGTGAGAGGGGAAATAAAAACAAAGATCGTTTCAATTTTAAGAGACGGAAACAAATATGCTAGATGCTAGTTAAGAAGAGTTCGAAGTGCATCTATAGATCAGTATATTTTATTTGAAAGGTAGCTCAATAAACCAAACATCACAAGCATCATATAATGAAAAGCAACATACAATAGCGAATGGAAAGTCACCACCAATTGCTAGTGTGTCAAATTTTCCATAGTGAGAACATGTGGGTGGTGATTTTTTGCACATAGCTGGTGAATGAAATTTCTTTTTCCGAACCATCCAGAAGAACTGCATTACATTAAAGGTAGGAGAAATAGTAAACGACCACAATACAACAAAAAATAAAAAAAATAAAACCCACAAACTACCACACACACGTCCCGAAATGACCATTACTACCACACAACAACCCAAGAAATGAAGTTTCTAATGCAACTAGAAGTGACTCCAGCTCGCTACAACCGACTGTCCAGCGTCAGCTTCAATTTGCTCCATGATACTTAAGTGGCGTGAAGCTGGTGAATGAACTCACCACGATCTTGCTAAATTCCTGGTGCCTCCGACCCCTAGGCATAGAATTCAAGAAGAAATACATCTATAAATTTCAAACAAATGGGCTACTATTTCTTTGTAGACATATTGGAAAATTAGGAGTTGCTGATATTTCAAACTCTTGGTATGCTTCAGAGTATAGGTGTTGTGAATGTTGTATTACCGAGTCTGCTAGTGTGAGAGAGGAGTGGATACTTGAGAGGAAACATGATGAATGTGTCTCCTTTTATTGACGGTGGAAGTTGCAATGCACATGAAGTTTTGAATCTTACATATGTTACCTATATGGGCGCCCGCCTTGATGTTCTCGTGACTTGGGGTAGCTGGGGCCATGTGGCATCAAAGTTAACAATAAAAAGGCAAACACGTTAAAGAGATAAGTGCCATGTGAATGGGTAGATTTGTAAGCAAGCAGCACATTAATTTGGTACAAACAGGCATTGTAGCTCATGAGGATCCATTGATCTGTAAAACAAAGAGAGACAAAAGAATGCTACTAGTTTGTTTCCTATGAAAAACATGTGGCTGACATTTTTCATTGACAAAAATAATTGGCAAGAGTATATATTAAGGTCGCGTTCGACATGTGAAAATCTGAATTGCCGGTGAGTTGGAACTTGTAAGGCCAAAACTAGTCAACCACGTTGTCTAAGCTCAGTAGTTTCATGGAAGTCCGCAACCACAGTTCGTTATTAACGGATGGTCAAGATAGTTAGTGGTAGGACTCACGACAACTGAAGGTTTTAAACGAGTACCTTATTCACATAGAACATTTATGATGACAAAGGTCATGTACTATACCCAAGACTGCCCTCTAAATAACCTAACAGTCCATCTCCTCATATAAAACAATGTCTTGACACTATATCTCATCAACCCACTCCCATGACCAATCCCCCTCCCCCACCTGTCACACACCTAAACCAAAATCTTCCACCCGCCAGGGCCCCACAAACCAGCGCCCAACATCTCATTCAAAGTTGTTGTATGGTACTTGAAGGTCAAAATCTATACCAGTTGATCTCCCTAATCTTCCTGGTGGATTACTCAAAACATAGTATTTCGAAAAGTTCAACGAATTTCTTTTTCATAGGACTAGGAAGCATCGCGAAGTCTACATCACCAATGGCGGATAAGCATGAGAAACATAAACATGTCCCTGTGCAAAAAAAATATCATGTGGAAAAGTAAATATCATGTGGCAGGGCCACAAAACTTGGTTACTTAGACTTTGTGTGGGTCATCTCTCTCAGGCTAGGATCCATCTGCCTGGGGTGCTTGCTAACTAGGGTTGTATATATGATGTTGGTTGGCGGATGAGGGGGTGGTAGGGTTGTGGTTGTGGGGGAGGTAGCGTTGTGGCTTGATGACCCACAAGTATATGGGGCCAATTGTACCCTTTTCGATAAGTAAGAGTGTCGAACCCAACAAGGAGCAGCAGGAAATGACAAATGGTTTTCAGCAAGGTATTGTCTGCAAGTGCTAATATAGTAAGTAGCAGAGTAGTTTGATAGCAAGATAATTTTCAACGAGCAAGTAATAGTAGTAATAACAAAAGTGCAGCAAGATAGCCCAATCCTTTTGAGGCAAAGGACAGGCCAAAACGGTATCTTATGATAAGAAAAGTGCTCTGGAGGGTACACGGGTATTTCATCTAGTCACTTTCACCAAGTTGGTTTGATTTGTGTTCACTACTTTGATAATTTGGTATGTGGGTGGACCGGTGCTTAGGTGTTGTTCTTACTTGAACGAACCTCCTACTTATGATTAACCCCCTCGCAAGCATCCGCAACTATGAGAAAAGTATTAAGAATAAATTCTAACCATAGCATTAAACTTTAGGATCCAGTCGCTCCCTTACGGAGTAGCGCATAAACTAGGGTTTAAGATTCTGTCAGTCTCGCAACCCATCATATAATAACTACTCCACAATTCATTCTCTTAGGCCCAAATATGGTGAAGTGTCATGTAGTCGACGTTCACATGACACCACTAAGAGAATCACAACATACATATCATCAAAATATCAAACACATATCAAGTTCACATGATTACTTGCAACTTGATTTCTCCCGTGACCTCAAGAATAAAAGTAACTACTCACAAATGATAATCATGCTCAAGATCATAGGCGTATTAAATATCATAATGGATCTAGACATATAATCTTCCACCAAATAAACCATATAGTAATCAACTACAAGATGTAATCAACACTACTAGTCACCCACAAGCATCAATCTATAGTTCTGGTACAAAGATTGAACACAAGAGTTGAACTAGGGTTTGAGAAGAGTTTGTGTTGTTGAAGATGTTGATGGAGATAGCCCTTCCCAAGATGGGAGAGTTGTTGGTGATGATGATGACGATGATTTCCCCCTTCGGGAGGGAAGTTCCCCCGACGGGATCGCTCCGCCGGAGGGCAAAAGTGCTCCTGCATAGGTTCCGCCTTGAGATGGCGGCACTTCGTCCCAAAAGTCCTCTCCTTATTTTTTTTAGGTCAAAATGACTTATGTACCAGAAGGGGGCACCGGAGGTGGGCCTGGGTGAGCACAACCCACCAAGGCGCGCCTGGGCTCCCTGGCGCGCCCAGGTGGGTTGTGCCCACCTGGTGCCCCCCCCCCCTCTGGTAGTTATTGACTCCAAAAATTCTTATTTATTCCATAAAAAATCCTCGTAAAGTTTCAACTCATTTGGAGTTGTGCAGAATAGGTGGCCTGACGTAGCTTTTTCAGGTCCAGATTTCCAGCTGCCAGAATTCTCCCCCTTTGTGCATACCTTGCATATTATGAGAGAAAATGCATTAGAATTACTCCAAATAGCATTATTATGCAATAAAACAACATAAATAACAATAGGTAAACATGATGCAAAATGGTCGTATCAACTCCCCAAACTTATACCTTGCTTGTCCTCTAGCGAAAAACCGAAATCGAAAAACATGTCCACATGCTTAGAGAGAGAGGTGTCAATAAAAACAAAAATACGGACATAGCAGCATGATGAAACTTATTATAACAGCAAAAAAAATTAACATAAAACTTTTATCATAGAACTTTTATCATAGACTTCTCATGAATAAGTAACAATTCATCACAACGTTGAAGTATAAAGCATAAACTCTATTGGAAACCAACAAACTATGTTCGCAGTCAACCTTGCAACTACAATTCATCATCTTTTTAGGAAGGGTCACGTATGGGAGCCTTTAGGCAAGTCCACTTACACTGGTACGCCTCGGTGTTATACAAATGGTTTTTAACCCCTTTTCGCGATGGCGTTCGGAACCGTCACCTAGCGAGTGACTGCGATAGAGGGGTCCTTCTCACACGACCCATAAATCATCGGGGATATGCCCTCCTGGCACACACCCTCGGCAAAATGAGATCGTGTGCGACTGGCGAGCGACAAAATATAGTTATACATACAATAGTGCTAAAAAATTAGAATTATACAGGCGAAATCATTTTTGGTTGTAAGTACATCCCACACAGTCAGTCCCCACTAAACAATTCCATTTGTATATACATCACCCACAGTCACTCCAAGGAAAACGTTTGTGCAAGGTGGCGTAACGCAAACAGTTTTCAAAAGAATGTCATGTGTGATTGTTCATTGATCCAACACGGTTTATTCCTAGAAACTGTGTGCGTTGCCTGAGGTCATCGTCGACGGTGTTTTCTAAATAACCGTTTGCAATAGCAAAACCCAATTAGCAGGCTAATTGGCCTATTAGCAGGCTAATTTCCCTATTATTAATAATCTATTTATTAATCTAATTGACATTCATATTAAGCACATAATATATTTCATTTCTATATTAAGGAAGCAGGATTTCATAATTGAAATACATCCGAGTACAACATGATATAGCTTCAGCACTCAGCTACCCAATTACACAACCACACTAGTACCGAGTTTCACATGCAACATCTAGAACCTTTTGAAATTAGCTTCATAGACGGTACATAGACAGATGCATCTCATCTAGAAAACTGCTGAAGCGGAAGGCGAATATTGAGCCTTCATTGATGTTGAATGTCTTTGCAACTTTAGGCCAGTGCATGTGGATGATTGACCATTCATCCTTTGTCCTCTTCAAGAACACTTCAATATTGAACCGTGGGTGTTGTATGGAAACTTTCCTCGCCTCCTGACCATAGAGGTGGTTTGAGAGGTAATCATCAGTGAACTGCTTTGGAAAGGCCTGAAAACAAGGATGTGCATAAATATCTTCTCTGTATTGGAAATGGGCAAAGGAATAAAAAAGCAAGGTATAATAGTATACAATAACATAATGCAGCCTTAACAATTGAACATTGCATTGCAGAACTGAACCAAATAGTTAACTAAACACCACAACAAATGAACCAAACGTTAACTGAGCACCACATTGCACAATATAACATACTCTAATAGACGATTAGACAGTTAACCAAACCAAGCATGCGGGTCGCGAGCGGCCCCTCTCGCCGTGGATCTCTGGTGAGGGGGAGGGGGGAGCGGTAAGGGTGGGCGGCTCCCTCCAGTCGGGCCCTTGCGGCTAGACGACGGCGCTCGACGCGCAACGGCCTCCCTGGTGGGATTCCCATGGTTGCGGCTGCGGCGATTCTGCCCTTCCTCCCTCCTGTTCAGCATCTGGCAGTGGCTGGTGCTCTCTTGCTAGTCTAGGACCTCGACTTCGGGGACGAAAAATATGTTATGGGGGAGGGGGCTAGTAGTAGAGTCGGGTGCCATCGCGTGCTCCCTCGCCGGCATAGGGGTGCCGGTCGTGATCGTGTGCCACACCTTCTCCTCCCCTTCCCTCGACCGATGTTTGGTCGCGGTTCCTCTCAATGCAGGGTGGCCATCGGCAGTTCCAATGGTGGTTGGGGTCATGGATCTGGTCGGAGTCGTGACCTTTGGTGGCTCTCGGGGTGGTCTGGTGGTCGGGTTGCGGTTTGGCGGTGGGAGTGGCGTTGGTCTTGGGCGGATGACACGGCTCGGATGCAGGCGAGCAACCATGGCCGCTCGGGCATCATGGCTGCAAGTGGTTGGCGGACCGGGGATGCGGCGGAGGGGTAGAACTACCGGAGTACATCACTTGCCCAGTCCGTGCTCTGGTCGATGATGACGGTGTCCACGGACGTCGTGTTCCTCCTTGCAGGCTCCGTCGTGGTGCTCCCTCCTTCCGTCTAGCTCCGGGTGAAAACTTGATCTTCAGATCGCACAGTGGCAACGTTTTGTTGTCATGCCCTTCTTGGAGGCATCATCTTGGAGTCTTCTGTCCGGCATTGTCCGTCGCACATCTTTCCGGACGATCGCTCATCTTGGTGGTGGTCTCCGTCGGCCCTAAGTGGATCTATATCGGTTATTCTTGTACCTTGCCTTGGGTATGTGTGTGACGTGCGTCTATATCGGTTATTTGGATGTAAGTGGTGGTTGCTTCATAATATAAAACGGGAGAAACCCTTTTTCGTCGAAGCAAGTAAAGGCAATCTTTTGCAAAATTGTAAATTACATAAAGATCAGTTATATACCAAAACTTGATGAGTTATCAACATAAACGTAGGCCATGCAACTGGCATTTCTGATGCTTTATCAATAGGTTGGCCCAATAAAAAATAAAACGAGGAATAAAGACTAAGAAATAGCATGATGAAGATTACTTCATAAATTATAGATTCAGCTTGGGCGTATTAGCATGTGTGGCCTAGAGGATGTGGTGGCGACATGATTCCCGTGATGGCACTCAAAGTGAAGTCCCATGCCGTGGCACTTTAAGTGTTTCCATATTTCTGTCCTTCTTTTTTCTCAATGATGATGATAACATTATTGAAAGTATACGCCGCTGAAAATTCATTTTCCACGCAATATATATGGTCGTGGAGAAAACTTCTCCCTTTCGATTCGAAGGATAAAGAAAATTATGCGGCCACGGATAAGCGAACTATTTTTGCGGGGGAAACTTTCAATCTATTCATCTTCAATCATGGTAGTACAACGAGCACTAGAAATAATAAAAATTACATCTAAATCCGTAGACCACCTAGCGATGACTACAAGCACTGAAGCGAGCCGAAGGCGCGCCACTGTCATCGCCCCTCCATCGTCGGAGCTGGGCAAACCTTGTTGTAGTAGACAGTCGGGAAGTCGTCGTGCTAAGGCCCCGTAGAATCAACACACCAGAACAGCAACCGCCGCGGATGAAGTGTGTAGATCAAAAGAATCCAACCTGAAAACACACGAACGAAGACGAACGACGAACAGATCCGAGCAAATCCACCAAAGACAGATCCGCCGGAGACACAACTCCACACGCCCACCGATGATGCAAGATGCATCACCGGAACGGGGGCTAGGCGGGGAGACATTTATTCCATCTTCAGGGAGCCGCCACCGTCTCGCCTTCCTGAGCAGGACACAAACCCTAGCAAAGGTCGAAAAAAGATCCAAAAACGGAGCCCTCCCACCGGCAAGGACCGAGATCCACCCCGCCTCCATGGTCATAGGGCCACCGGAGACGGGATGGACCGGAGACGGGATGGACCGGCGCCGGCGCCGGTGAGAGGCAGAAAGCTAGGATTTTTGGGAGGCCTTCTTTCGACCACGGGTAAGCGAACTAGTGAGGAGTCTAACACTACTAGGGAAAACCCTAGCAGTAGCGCTGGTTTTGTGCTCACTAGTGTTGGGGAACATAGTAATTTCAAAAAATTTCCTACGCACACGCAAGATCATGGTGATGATATAGCAACAAGAGGGGAGAGTGTTCGTCCACGTACCCTCGTAGACCGTAAGCGGAAGCATTAGCACAACGCGGTTGATGTAGTCGTACGTCTTCATGATCCGACCGATCCAAGCACCGAACGTACGGGGCCTCCGAGTTCAGCACACGTTCAGCTCGATGACGATCTCCGGCCCTCTGATCCAGCAAAGGCTCCGGAGATGAGTTCCGTCAGCACGACGGCGTGGTGACGATGATGATGTTCTACCGGCGCAGGGCTTCGCCTAAACTCCGCGACGATATGACCGAGGTGGAATATGGTGGAAGGGGGCACCACACACGGCTAAGGAACGATCCGTAGATCAACTTGTGTGTCTTTGGGGTGCCCCCCGCCCCCGTATATAAAGGAGCCAGGGGGGAGGAGGCGGCCGGCCTAGAGGGCGTGCCAAGGGGGGGAGTCCTACTTAGGACTCCCTCTTTCCAAGTAGGAGTAGGAGAAGGGGGGAAAGAGGAGGAAGAGGGGAAGGAAAGGGGGGGGGGGCGCCGCCCCCCTTCCCTTGTCCTATTAGGACTAGGAGGGGGAGGGGCGCGCGGCCCCCTCCTGGCTCCTTCCCTATTCTCCATCGTGGCCCAAGTAGGCCCATTAACCCCCCGGGGGGTTCCGGTAACCTTCCCGGTACTCCGGTAAAATGCCGATTTCACCCGGAACCATTCTGACGTCCAAACATAGGCTTCCAATATATCAATCTTTATGTCTCGACCATTCCGAGACTCCTCGTCATGTCCGTGATCACATCCGGGACTTTGAACAAACTTCGCTACATTAAAACGTATAAACTCATAATAAAACTGTCATCGAAACGTTAAGCGTGCGGACCCTACGGGTACGAGAATTATGTAGACATGACCTAAAACCATTCTCGGTCAATAACCAATAGCGGGACCTGGATGCCCATATTGGTTCCTACATATTCTACGAAGATCTTTATCGGTCAAACCGCATAACAACATACGTTGTTCCCTTTGTCATCGGTATGTTACTTGCCCGAGATTTGATCGTCGGTATCCAATACCTAGTTCAATCTCATTACCGGCAAGTCTCTTTAATCGTTCTGTAATACATCATCTCATAACTAACTTATTAGTTATAATGCTTGCAAGGCTTAAGTGATGAGTATTACCGAGAGGGCCCAGAGATACATCTCCGACAATCGGAGTGACAAAAACCTAATCTCGAAATACGCCAACTCAACATGTACCTTCGGAGACACCTGTAGTACTCCTTTATAATCACCCAGTTACGTTGTGACGTTTGGTAGTACCCAAAGTGTTCCTCCGGTAAACGGGAGTTGCATAATTCTCATAGTTACAGGAACATGTATAAGTCATGAAGAAAGCAATAGCAGAATACTAAACGATCAAGTGCTAAGCTAACGGAATGGGTCATGTCAATCACAGCATTCTCCTAATGATGTGATCCCATTAATCAAATGACAACACATGTCTATGGTTAGGAAACATAATCATCTTTGATTAATGAGCTAGTCAAGTAGAGGCATACTAGTGACTATATGTTTGTTTATGTATTCACACATGTATCATGTTTACGGTTAATACAATTCTAGCATGAATAATAAACATTTATCATCATATGAGGAAATAAATAATAACTTTATTATTGCCTCTAGGGCATATTTCCTTCAGTCTCCCACTTGCACTAGAGTCAATAATCTAGATTACATAGTAATGATTCTAACACCCATGGAGTCTTGGTGCTGATTATGTTTTGCTCGTGAGAGAGGCTTAGTCAACGGGTCTGCAACATTCAGATCCGTATGTATGTTGCAAATCTCTATGTCTCCCACTTGGACTTGGTCCCGAATGGAATTGAAGCGTCTCTTGATGTGCTTGGTCCTTTTGTGAAATCTGGATTCCTTTGCCAAGGCAATTGCATCAGTATTGTCACAGAAGATCTTCATTGGTCCCCATGCACTAGGTATGACACCTAGATCGGAAATGAACTCCTTCATCCAGACTCCTTCATTCGCTGCTTCAGAAGCAGCTATGTACTCCGCTTTACATGTAGATCCCGCTACGACGCTTTGTTTAGAACTGCACCAACTTACAGCTCCACCGTTTAATATAAACACGTATCCGGTTTGCGATTTAGAATCGTTCGGATCAGTGTCAAAGCTTGCATCGATGTAACCTTTTACGACTAGCTCTTTGTCACCTCCATATACGAGAAACATATCCTTAGTCCTTTTCAGGTATTTCAGGATGTTCTTGACCGCTGTCCAGTGATCCACTCCTGGATTACTTTGGTACCTTCCTACCAAGCTTATTGCTAAGCATATGTCAGGTCTGGTACACAGCATTGCATACATGATAGAGTCTATGGCTGAAGCATAGGGAACATCTTTCATTTTATCTCTATCTTCTGCTGTGGTCGGGCATTGAGTTTGACTCAACTTCACACCTTGTAGCACAGGCAAGAATCCTTTCTTTGCCTGATCTATTTTGAACTTTTTCAAAATTTTGTCAAGGTATGTGCTTTGTGAAAGTCCTATTAAGTGTCTTGATCTATCTCTATAGATCTTGATGCCCAATATATAAGCAGCTTCACCGAGGTCTTTCATTGAAAAACTTTTATTCAAGTATCCCTTTAAGCTATCCAGAAATTCTATATCATTTCCAATTAACAATATGTCATCTACATATAGAACTAGAAATGCTACAGAGCTCCCACTCACTTTCTTGTAAATACAGGCTTCTCCAAAAGTCTGTATAAAACCATATGCTTTGATCACACTATCAAAGCATTTATTCCAACTCCGAGATGCTTGCACCAGTCCATAAATGGAACGCTGGAGCTTGCACACTTTGTTAGCACCTTTTGGATCAACAAAACCTTCCGGCTGCATCATATACAACTCTTCTTCTAGAAATCCATTCAAGAATGCAGTCTTGACATCCATTTGCCAAATTTCATAATCATGAAATGCAGCAATAGCTAACATGATTCGGACAGACTTAAGCATCGCTATGGGTGAGAAAGTCTCACCGTAGTCAACCCCTTGAACTTGTCAAAAACCTTTCGCAACAAGTCGAGCTTTATAGACAGTAACATTACCATCAGCGTCAGTCTTCTTCTTAAAAATCCATTTATTCTCAATAGCTTGCCGATCATCGGGCAAGTCAACTAAACTCCATACTTTGTTTTCATACATGGATCCCATCTCAGATTTCATGGCCTCAAGCCATTTTGCGGAATCTGGGCTCATCATCGCTTCCTCATAGTTCGTAGGTTCATCATGGTCAAGTAAGATGACTTCCAGAATAGGATTACCGTACCACTCTGGTGCGGATCTTACTCTGGTAGACCTACGAGGTTCTATAGAAACTTGATCTGAAGTTTCATGATCAATATCATTAGCTTCCTCACTGATTGGTGTAGTTGTCACAGGAACCGGTTCTTGTGATGAACTACTTTCCAATAAGGGAGTAGATACAGTTATCTCGTCAAGTTCTACTTTCCTCCCACTCACTTCTTTCGAGAGAAACTCCTTCTCTAGAAAGGATCCGAATTTAGCAACGAAAATCTTGCCCTCAGATCTGTGATAGAAGGTGTACCCAATAGTCTCCTTTGGGTATCCTATAAAGACACATTTCTCCAATTTGGGTTCGAGCTTATCTGGTTGAAGTATCTTCACATAAGCATCGCAGCCCCAAACTTTAAGAAACGACAACTTTGGTTTCTTGCCAAACCACAGTTCATAAGGTGTCGTCTCAACGGATTTTGATGGTGCCCTATTTCACGTGAATGCGGCCGTCTCTAAAGCATAATCCCAAAACGATAGCGGTAAATCAGTAAGAGACATCATAGATCGCACCATATCAAGTAATGTACGATTACGATGTTCGGACACACCATTTCATTGTGGTGTTCCAGGTGGCGTGAGTTGCGAGACTATCTCGCATTGTTTCAAGTGTAGACCAAACTCGTAACTCAAATATTCTCCTCCACGATCAGATCGTAGAAACTTTATTTTCTTGTTACGATGATTTTCCACTTCACTTTGAAATTCCTTGAACTTTTCAAATGTTTCAGACTTGTGTTTCATTAAGTAGATATACCCATATCTGCTTAAATCATCTGTGAAGGTGAGAAAATAACGATATGCGCAACGAGCCTCAACATTCATTGGACCACATACATCTGTATGTATGATCTCCAACAAATCTGTTGCTCTCTCCATAGTACCGGAGAACGGCGTTTTAGTCATCTTGCCTATAAGACACGGTTCACAAGTACCAAGTGATTCATAATCAAGTGATTCCAAAAGCCCATCAGTATGGAGTTTCTTCATGCGTTTTACACCGATATGACCTAAACGGCAGTGCCACAAATAAGTTGCACTATCATTATCAACTCTGCATCTTTTGGTTTCAACACTATGAATATGTGTATCACTACTATCGAGATTCAATAAAAATAGACCACTCTTCAAGGGTGCATGACCATAAAAGATATTACTCATATAAATAGAACAACTATTATTCTCTGATTTAAATGAATAACCGTCTCGCATCAAACAAGATCCAGATATAATGTTCATGCTCAACGTTGGCACCAAATAACAATTATTTAGGTCTAATACTAATCCCAATGGTAGATGTAGAGGTAGCGTGCCGACCGCGATCACATCGACTTTGGAACCGTTTCCCACGCGCATCGTCACCTCGTCCTTAGCTAATCTTCGCTTAATCCGTAGTCCCTGTTTCGAGTTGCAAATATTAGCAACAGAACCAGTATCAAATACCCAGGTGCTACTGCGAGCATTAGTAAGGTACACATCAATAACATGTATATCACATATACCTTTGTTTACTTTGCCATCCTTCTTATCCGCCAAATGCTTGGGGCAGTTCCGCTTCCAGTGTCCAGTCTGCTTGCAGTAGAAGCACTCAGTTTCAGGCTTAGGTCCAGACTTGGGTTTCTTCTCTTGAGCAGCAACTTGCTTGCCATTCTTTTTGAAGTTCCCCTTCTTCTTTCCTTTGCCCTTCTTCTTGAAACTAGTGGTTTTGTTAACCATCAACACTTGATGCTCCTTCTTGATTTCTACCTCCGCGGCTTTCAGCATCACGAAGAGCTCGGGAATAGTCTTGTTCATCTCTTGCATATTATAGTTCATTACGAAGCTCTTGTAGCTTGGTGGCAGTGATTGGAGAATTCTGTCAATGACACTATCATCAGGAAGATTAACTCCCAGTTGAATCAAGTGATTATTATATCCAGACATTTTGAGTATGTGTTCGCTGACAGAACTATTCTCCTCCATCTTGCAGCTATAGAACTTATTGAAGACTTCATATCTCTCAATCCGGGCATTTGCTTGAAATATTAACTTCAACTCCTGGAACATCTCATATGCTCCATGACGTTCAAAACGTCATTGAAGGCCCGGTTCTAAGCCGTAAAGCATGGCACACACCCAGTCCGTGTAATTGCTACCATCATCTTTCAACTTTGCTTTCTCAAGGAACGCATTAAAATTCAATGGAACAACAGCACGAGCCATCTATCTACAAACAAACATAGACAAGGAAGATACTATCAGGTACTAAGTTCATGATAAATTTAAGTTCAATTAATCATATTACTTAAGAACTCCCACTTAGACAGACATCTAGTCATCTAAGTGATCACGTGATCCAAATCAACCAAACCATGTCCAATCATCACGTGAGATGGAGTAGTTTCAATGGTGAACATCGCTATGTTGATCATATCTACTATATGATTCACGCTCGACCTTTCGGTCTCCGTGTTTCGAGGCCATATCTGTATATGCTAGGCTCGTCAAGTATAACTTGAGTATTCCGCGTGTGCAATTGTTTTGCACCCGTTGTATTTGAATGTACAGCCTATCACACCCGATCATCACGTGGTGTCTCAGCACGAAGAACTTTCGCAACGGTGCATACTCAGGGAGAACACTTCTTGATAATTAGTGAGAGATCATCTTAAAATGCTACCGTCAATCAAAGCAAGATAAGATGCATAAAGGATAAACATCACATGCAATCAATATAAGTGATATGATATGGCTATCATCATCTTGTGCTTGTGATCTCCATCTCCGAAGCACCGTCATGATCACTATCGTCACCGGCGCGACACCTTGATCTCCATCGTAGCATCGTTGTCGTTACGCCATCTATTGCTTCTACGACTATCGCTACCGCTTAGTGATAAAGTAAAGCAATTACAGGGCGTTTGCATTTCATACAATAAAGCGACAACCATATGGCTCCTGCCAGTTGCCGATAACTTCGGTTACAAAACATGATCATCTCATACAATAAAATATAGCATCACGTCTTGACCATATCACATCACAACATGCCCTGCAAAAACAAGTTAGACGTCCTCTACTTTGTTGTTACAAATTTTACGTGGCTGCTACGGGCTTAGCAAGAACCGTTCTTACCTACGCATCAAAAACCACAACGATAGTTCGTCAAGTTGGTGCTGTTTTAACCTTCGCAAGGACCGGGCGTAGCCACACTCGATTCAGCTAAAGTGAGAGAGACAGACACCCGCCAGCCACCTTTAAGCACGAGTGCTCGCAACGGTGAAACCAGTCTCACATAAGCGTACGCGTAATGTCGGTCCGGGCCGCTTCATCTCACAATACCGCCAAACCAAAGTATGACATGCTGGTAAGCAGTATGACTTGTATCGCCCATAACTCACTTGTGTTCTACTCGTGCATATAACATCAACGCATAAAACCAGGCTCGGATGCCACTGTTGGGGAACATAGTAATTTCAAAAAATTTCATACATGCACGCAAGATCATGGTGATGATATAGAAACGAGAGGGGAGAGTGTTCGTCCACGTACCCTCATAGACCATAAGCGGAAGCGTTAGCACAACGCGGTTGATGTAGTCATACGTCTTCACGATCCGACCGATCCAAGCACCGAACGTACGGGGCCTCCGAGTTCAGCACACGTTCAACTCGATGACGATCTCCGGCCCTCCGATCCAGCAAAGGCTCCGAAGATGAGTTCCGTCAGCACGACGGCGTGGTGACGATGATGATGTTCTACCGGCGCAGGGCTTCGCCTAAACTCCGCAACGATATGACTGAGGTGGAATATGGTGGAAGGGGGCACCGCACACGGCTAAGGAACGATCCGTAGATCAACTTGTGTGTCTTTGGGGTGCCCCCCGCCCCCGTATATAAAGGAGCCAGGGGGAGAGGAGGCGGCCGGCCTAGAGGGCGCGCCAAGGGGGGGAGTCCTACTCCCACCGGGAGTAGGACTCCCTCTTTCCAAGTAGGAGTAGGAGAAGGGGGGAAAGAGGAGGAAGAGGGGAAGGAAAGGGGGGGCGCCGCCCCCCTTCCCTTGTCCTATTCGGACTAGGAGGGGGAGGGGCACGCGGCCCCCTCCTGGCTCCTTCCCTCTTCTCCCTCGTGGCCCAAGTAGGCCCATTGACCCCCCGGGGGGTTCCGGTAACCTTCCCGGTACTCCGGTAAAATGCCGATTTCACCCGGAACCATTCCGACGTCCAAACATAGGCTTCCAATATATCAATCTTTATGTCTCGACCATTCCGAGACTCCTCGTCATGTCCGTGGTCACATCCGGGACTCCGAACAAACTTCGGTACATCAAAACGTATAAACTCATAATAAAACTGTCATCGAAACGTTAAGCGTGCGGACCCTACGGGTTCGAGAATTATGTAGACATGACCTAAAACCATTCTCGGTCAATAACAAATAGCGGGACCTAGATGCCCATATTGTTTCCTACATATTCTACGAAGATCTTTATCGGTCAAACCGCATAACAACATACGTTGTTCCCTTTGTCATCAGTATGTTACTTGCCCAAGATTTGATCGTCGGTATCCAATACCTAGTTCAATCTCGTTACCGGCAAGTCTCTTTACTCGTTCTGTAATACGCCATCTCATAACTAACTTATTAGTTATAATGCTTGCAAGGCTTAAGTGATGAGTATTACCGAGAGGGCCCAGAGATACCTCTCCGACAATCGGAGTGACAAAAACCTAATCTCGAAATACGCCAACTCAACATGTACCTTCGGAGACACCTATAGTACTCCTTTATAATCACCCAGTTACGTTGTGATGTTTGGTAGTACCCAAAGTGTTCCTCCGGTAAACGGGAGTTGCATAATTCTCATAGTTACAGGAACATGTATAAGTCATGAAGAAAGCAATAGCAGAATACTAAACGATCAAGTGCTAAGCTAACGGGATGGGTCATGTCAATCACATCATTCTTCTAATGATGTGATCCCATTAATCAAATGACAACACATGTCTATGGTTAGGAAACATAACCATCTTTGATTAATGAGCTAGTCAAGTAGAGGCATACTAGTGACTATATGTTTGTCTATGTATTCACACATGTATCATGTTTCCGGTTAATACAATTCTAGCATGAATAATAAACATTTATCATGATATGAGGAAATAAATAATAACTTTATTATTGCCTCTAGGGCATATTTCTTTCAACTAGTAGCGCGGGTAGGCGCGCTACTAATAAGGCGCTACAGCTATTGCTTAGCAGTAACGCGTGCCAGCGCGCGCTACTGCTAGGACAAATAGCTGCAGTGTTTGTTCACCCCCACGCTATTGCTAATGAAACTAGTGGCAGCGCGTTTTCTCTCCATCGCTACTAGTACTCATGTTTTATTTTTTTATTTTTAGTGTGTTTATGCGGTTTTCTCTCCGTCATACAAATATTTGTACAATACCAGTTATGAGGTTTACATCATTATGTCCATAACAGTGTGTCAAATGAAGGTGGATTAGGTTTCAAGTGGAGGCAATATGTGGTGCATGTCAAAAGTATACTACTAATCCAAACTTGATCTAGTTTGGACTAGTAGTACTTTCGATGTGCACCACATGTTGCCTCCACTTGAATCTAATCCGCCAGCACAAGCTATTTAATCATCATCATAGTCGTTATCACCAACAATATTTATTTAATCACCACTAACACTAGCTAATAATAATCATCATAGTCATTACCACCAACACTACCTATTTTATCATCATAGTAATAGTGTAGCACATCATCATCTTCAAACTCATTTCTAGCTAGCTAATCACTCCTGCTGCTCTCTCGCAGGTAAAATAACATAAAACATGTATAGCTCTCCTCCTTGATCAAGTTGGAGCATGCAGATGAATCTGTCTCCTAATCGTGAGTAGCGCATCTGTATACTGCCCCCTTAGTACTTCTCTGCGCTATCCCATCACATATTTGGTCTAGTCTTGCACTATTAAGCATCCGTCGCTAATCTTGAATGCACTAAAGTAATCTGTAGGATATGTTGGCCGTAAGCTAATAATACTCATGGTACCTTTAGTCTCGATCCCATAAGGCACAACATTCATCGGGACTCCCTGTTGAAGAACATCGTATGGTAACATACTTAGCAATGAAGTTTAGCTTAAAAAATAATGTATGGAAAAGATGCACTGAGGACAAATATTAAAAATCTTACCATCCTTCCTAAATAGATGTGACCGTAGTTCAGTACGAACACTATTGGTCGCACGTTTTCAGTACTAACATTTCTAAATGCAGGAAGAAAATTTGTCTTGACAGTATCAAGATCCGCAAGCCATGAAACATAATGACTGAGCTCCTCGCAATTGAGTTCAGCCCCGGCACAGTATACGGTCATGTCTACCAAGCGTTGGACATGTTTGCTTGCACCGAAATAAGCTATCAATAGAAATTAATTGTCAATTATTTTTGAATAAACAATATCAAAGACATAAATATGATTGAAAAACTCACATTTTGGTATAACTGGAGGCGTCTGCACATCGACCCAGATGTCGGTATTACCTTCAATATCATCTTCCGGACGAATATCAAAGGTGATAACCATATCAGGCTCAAATGCATAAGTCTTGCATAGTGCTCGCCATGTTTTGCATTCAAAATAGGTGTAGTCGTCTGAATTGTATAATTTTGTGTGGAAAATATAACCATGCTCGGTCTTCAAGTAAAATTTCTTTACCTCCATAGTACGACTGCAACCTATCTTATCCAATACAAAAACTCTTGCATGGCAGGGGATACGCTAATAGAATAGTAAAAACAAATTATAAGTTGAAGCAAATGAAGCATATGTCATGCTTAATTACGAAAAAAGACTTGTCGTTGTGACTTACTGTATCCACTTCGAAGTTCTCGTCCAGCTTGATATTGAAGCGTCTATCATCAACTAGGAAGATTCCGTCGCACAGGCCGCGCTCGTCTTCGCAGTATTTGCAAATACCGAAATCCTTTTCGTCGTCAGACATTTCCTATATTCATAGTTAAAATATTAATTGAAAATCGATCGAAGACAACTACCAGGATACTCAACACACAAATCCGGGGCACTCGATATATCCTACATATTCTGGCACAAGTCATGCCAAAATTCACGGAAAAATCCGGCATGACCTTTGCTAAAATAGGACATATCGAGCGCCTGAAATTTACCGGAACGGAAATGAATTAACGCTCCGGCAAAACATAGGCCACTCGGAGGTGTAACCTGCAAACATGACCGGCCACTTGGGCAAGCACATATCCTATTTGAGCAACACAAGATATACATTTCAAAATATCGTATAGGACTCAAATTAGCATGTATTGAATAAGCAAAAGTAAATCATCTCATGCATGTTCGTACATCGTCGAATATTATCACTAATACATCCCGAATAGTGTCATACATATAACATCACTAATACAACTAAAACCCTAGCACACGACGGGTATCGGCGCGGGCGGTGGACACCCACAGAGAAGGAACCATCACGGGATCATAGCTCAAGTGAGATCCCTGGAGAACCTACCAGGTATTGGAGAACCTGTGCTCCAACGCAAACAAGTAGCAACGGACGTGCGCGTCCTCCTCACTGACACGGTGACGCACCACCTCCGCAGGGTCCTCGAGCCTCTGGAACGTCACTGGCCCACGCCACCGCCACCAAAGAAGGTTCGGGTCAATGACAGGCTGGCTTCTCACCAACCTGCGCCCCCCGGTAGGTAGCGCCTTCCAGTACCACCCCGGCGGAGCCCAGTCCCGGACATGGCCCATCTGGTCAAGCAGGTGTCGTCCTCCACCGACTCGACGACGAGGATGCGGGATAGGCATCGTCCACGTCGATGCGGGAAAAATTGCTTTAACTAAAAAAATAGCAACAAGTTCTTACTAACTAGTTCTATTAATTCAATTAGTTCTTACTAGTACCTAGCTAATTAGTACCTAGTTCTTACTAAGTAATTAGTACCTAGAAACTACTGCCCTAGTTAACTAACTAGCACTAAAAATAGCCTAGGGTTCATACTAACTAGCACTAAATAGCTAGGGTTCATACTAAGCAAACAAGAGGGATCGGAAGGGGAGAGTGCTTACAGAGGGCGGGGAGAGAGATGGGGTCGGGGGAGATGGCGGCACCGAGGCGCTGCGAGGCAGGGTCGGGGGGAGACGGCGGCGAGGCGGGGCCGGGGGAGACGGCGGCGACGCGGGGTCGGGGGAGACGGCGGCGAGACGGCGGCGAGGTGAAGGCGACGAGAGGGAGAAGAGAGAATGGGGAATTGGGGGAGGAAGCGGAGGAGAGGGAATCAGGCCGCGCGGGGGTTAGGTGAAAATAGCTTTAACAGTAATGTGGGGAGGAAAAACGCGCTGCTGCTAAAATCCGTAGTAGTAGCGCCGTTCCTAGAAGGGCGCTACTACTATACCTAGCATGTCGGGAACGGTGTGGCAATTATAGTAGTAGCGCGTTCTGTTTCTGCCGCGCTACTGCTAAGAGGCTAACAGTAGCGCGGTTTCGGTAGACGCGCTACTGCTAAGTAGCAGTAGCGCCTCATTTTAACACACGCTACTGGTAAGATTCTATGTATAAGATTTTTCCTAGTAGTGTAACGTCGTCGCTGTCCCCGGGTACGCCACGTATGTTGACAACTTGAAACACGGTAAGACCAGCTCGTCCAACATTCCAACACGACCTGACCACAACCGGCCGAGCGCATGCTCCATTCGACGGCAATCATGCTTTGTCCCGCGGGCCTTGCTTACCTCCGGTAGGATCGATTCTCTGCCGTCCCGCGGCACCTCCCGCGCCACGACTCGTTGCGGGCCAGCGTCCGGTTCCGCAGTTCGCATGGTCCCTGCGGAGCACAACCCGCAAACGCACATCACCTCACCATCCGGGCCCCGAAGCTTGGAGTGCCAGTCGATCTTGGCAAAAGCATACTAAGCAAGACAGGTAATGCAGAGTTGTATGGCGCAGTCTATAAAAGCATTTTCAATCTTAAAAAAAAACTTTTCGATCTATTCATAATCAAACATGGCAGTACAAGGAAGCCAAGAGGTAAAAATTATAACCAGACCTATAGACCACCTAGCGGCGGCTACAAACACTAGAGCGAACCGAGGGCATGCCACAGTCATCACCCCTCCCTTATTGAAGTCGGACAAACCTATTTGTAGTAGGCAGTCGGAAAATCATTGTGCTAAGAGCCCAAAGTACCAGCGAACTAGAGCAGCAATCATAGCCGATGAAGAGTCATAGATCGGAAAGATCCGTAACCACACGAACTAAAATTGAATCCAAATAGATGTACTGAAGACCAGCACCGACCGAATCCCGCGAGGTCCGACGGTGACACACCTCCACACGCCCTTCGATGGTGGTAGAAGCACCATCGGGGCGGAGATCGGACGTGGAAGTCATTATTCATACAAAGAGACATCGTCACCATCACACAGTCCCAACCAAGACGTTAAACCTAACAAAAATGACATCCCGGTCCCTCCCGCCGGCATGGGGCCGAGATCCTCCGCATCGCCAAGGCCCAAAGGCCATAGGAGGCGGGGTGGACCAGCGACGGCGTCGACGGAAGGAGGAAGAAGGATTTTCTTGAGGAGGATGAAAGGGAGCCTGTCAAATCCATATGTGGACAAAAGCATTCTCAATCCGACCAGGACTGAGAGTATCTTCAACAAATTTAACTCTTTCATGTATCCGCTAACATGTCCAGGCATTTCCACATATAGCATGGGCTCGACCATCATTTGTCCGCTCACGCAATGACATTCCTTATTTTTCAACCTCAAATCCACCATCAATGCAACGTCAATCAATATATACGTGGATAGCCTACTTCAATATAGGACATACATTCAACATAGGGCAACATAGGACAACAAAAGATAACATAGTTCAACTAGGACTAGAATATGATAGAGGAAAGCATAGTTCAACAATGTGGGCTCATGCCTCTCCCTTTGTCGGCTTTGCCGCGGTAGTGGCAATTTAAGATGTCGTAGGATCATCGCCAGGGTCGTAGGAGTCGAAGACGGTGTGCGAAATGGGGCCATCTGAGTCCGGCGGCGGGGCAGCGAGAGCATGGGTGACCCGGGCTTGCCCCTTTGTGAGGGCACGGGCTTCTGAGGGAGCCCTGAATTTAGGGGTCCCCAAGTGTCCGGCTCAGGAGTATGGGCCAGGTTGAGTAGGCTGTGAAGATCAAGCAAGAGACCATCTACGTGTCCGGGTGGGACTCCACCTTGCGTGGATGGCAAGATTAGAGTCCGGATGTATTACTTCCTTCCCTGGAACTGACCTTGTACAAATCCTAGGCCCCTCCGATGTGTATATAAATTGAAGGGTTTTAGTCCGTAGAGGCAATCATCATTACCATCAACGGAATATTCATTGGCTAGACATCTAGGGTTTAGCCACCACGATCTCGAGGTAGATCAACTCTTGTAATCCTTATACGCTATCAATATAATCAAGCAGGAGTAAGGTTTTACCTCCATTAAGAGGGCCCGAACCTGGGTAAATATTGTGTCCCTTGTCCATTGTTACCATTGATCCTTAGACGCATAGCTTGGGCCCCCTTACCCGAGATCTGCCGGTTTTGACACCGACATTGGTGCTTTCATTGAGAGCTCTGTTGTGCTGTCAACAAAAGCGATCTATGGCTCGCCTAGTCATCAACGACAATATCACCTCTGGAAGGAGCCTGACCTCTGGGCAAACCCTCCAGCTCGGCGGTTTCATGTAGGCGCTCGTACGGCCTTCAAGCCTACAACACCTCCTACGACCACCAAACGTCGTCTTCGCATCGGCCGCGAGTACTTCGACAAGATGGATCCGGCAAATGTTTCGTCCTTGAACGAACTGCTGGACCACATCGCCGCCCTGGGGGTCTCTATGGATTATGATCGGATCGGGCTCAAGCCTGACCAGAGGGAAATTCATCACCCACCGATCACCCACCTGGTAGCGGTCGTTGAGGAACAAGCCGACGACACTTCCCTCCCTATGTTGAAAACTAAGTATGTTTGGGTCTCCGGATCCCTCGAGCTGGATATTCTCCCTTCAGATGGGACTTCACGTTCTCCGGACCCTAGCTCGGGAGAAGTATCAAGGGAGCCCTTGGATCACCTCGGACCCGAACTGGTCGTCTCGGTGACCTTACGAGCTCTAGATAAGATGTTAGGTTAAAAATATAATTGTCTTAGAAAAAGCATGCTTAGATCGGTGAGGAACTGAGGATTGTGAACATGGAGGGATGGAGCATTGCCAACCCTCACTTAGTCCTGATGCCGACAAAGCAATAGACATAGGACACACCTTTAGTGGACGCACAAACCATCCCAAGCATGGCCAAACCCAGCCTCAGGAATAAATCGATGATGTCGTGGAACTGTGTCCCACGAGTCATTGCACACGGAGCAAACTACCCCACGGGCGCGCTCTTGATTGTACCGGCCTCTGATACGTTATTCACACAGTTGACCATGGGAGCACAATCCCAACGCACTAGCTAATAGCACCAACACTTAGTGATGTATCTTAAAGAGACGAGACGAGCATAGGTCCAACTTGAAGAGGATGTGCATTAGTAGTTGGACATACCTAATCGACCGGGACCTAAACAACAACAAATGAGGTGGGAAGACTTGTGTTTGTGTGTGTCCTGCGCATCATCCTATCAAGATATCCCCGCTAAATTTCCGATGCCTCCAACTCCTACGCGTGAGATCCCAAGAAGGAATTCCATCTCTAGATTTCCAGCTATTAGACTACTACTTTTGGTTGAGAAGCAGAGATTAATCTGGAACTCCCATTATACACACTAGACTATGACCACTGACATTGGATTCGCAAGGTTATTTGTGTGAGATGTGGAGAGCTGAGAGGGGAAGGGGCGTGAACATAGGGCCTTTTATTGACAATGAAGATGGTAGTTCACACATGGTCCAAAATATCAGCTATCTCTTACATCCAGATGTCCGCCTTGTTGTTTCCATGACCTGAATGTAGCTGATGCGGTTTCAATGTTGTGAGTATAAAGAAAAGCGCACAATAAATAAAGGTCAAATGCCACCTAGATGGGTTAATTGCGGGCGGTATCCTACATCAATGTACACTCACTATTGTAACAAGTAGAGAGGAAGACTAGTTCATTTTTACCAAAAATAGTAAGATAGAGAATGGTACAAAACAGTAAGGCAGAGAAGCGTCGGCTGAATCGAAGTCTTAACCTTCATCCAATCTACTCCCTAAGTGCATCTATAATTAGAAATACCTAATTCATGCCCCTATGCGCCCGCAGACAGCGCTGGGCAGGTCCAATTCGGCCCTGTCTACAACCCCGACCCTCAAATCTTGACCTTCAAATTCATGCACAATGATCATACAACAAAAATTCAGTAGTTCAACAATTTCGGTTCTCCCAGTCATTAATCAATTTAAAAAGCTCTTTCATTGTAGTAGGGCTATCAATGTATATGAACGAGATGAACTTGAAATTCGATGACCAATCATTAGTTGATGAAATGCAATCTAGTGTCAAGATACCTCGTTCACACAGAAAAAATTAATGGACCTAATGCAACAAGAGAGAAGCTTACCGCTGTCCGCCGGCACGGCCATTTAAGTCGGTTGACGCCCACGTCCTGCCACGAGGTGGGACTAAACCAGTAGTATTTTTGGACCATTTGGGTGCATCCGGCTTGACAGAGCCTATGTGCCGGGCATGCTTAGTCTCACCTCGCCACGCGAAGAGGGACGCGACCAGCTTAAATAGCCGACTACTCCCAAAGCGGTAAGCCTCGATCATCAACATATAATTTCTGAAGGTTGTGGACTGTCATTATGAATCTTCTATGTTTATAAACAGAGAAGATTCATCATGACGGTCCATATTCCTTACAAAGAGAGCATTGATGGACTGGCTTTTTTACTTTTTTAAAATCGTTTTCAACATGTTCGTCTGAATCCGAAAGGGTACATCGATGACTGTAATTTTGCCAAGTCCGGTGGCGTCGTCCGGTGGCATTGACCTTCAGCGCTACCGAGGACGGGGGGTGAATACAGGTGAATTGGAGTGGGCCCTCCCAGCCAGTCTGAAATGGCGGACGTGCCCGGGCATGTCGAGGCATCCCCTTATCCACCTCAGATTTAGGCTGAATATGAGGAATGCTGGTCAGTCTAGGCATTTGGACTGGCTATGAGGAGGCTGGTTGGATGACATATTTGCGTCCGGACACTGACCGGATAGCCCGCCCGGTCGTTTGGGACGGATATAGAAGACGCTCTAACCACAAGATGCGTCCAAACTGTGTTTTGTATCATGACTAATGCATTGTTTGCAATTGAAGTGGATTTTCTCGCAGCCGTTCCGATTGCTTAGCAAGTATGTTTGCGAAGACATGGCCGTGTAGACCACCAATGTAAAAAATCATGTTTTATCTGTCTTGATGAAGTCAGTGTTCTGATAGTCCGTGAGCTTTGATGAACATGGAGGATGTATCGCTCCGTATGCAGTTGTGTTACCATGTTTGTGTACTTCCTTTTTCCAAATGATGTATGTGTTACGAAAAAGACTTCCGCCCTGCTTTATATATAAAGCAAACCGCCCAAGCAACAGAGAACAAAAAAGTTCACATCACACACACACATACGAAAGTACGAAGGTTCTGCTGAGGGAACGACTCAACAAGCCCTAAAAGGAAAACAAAGAAACGATACACCCCAAGGGGAGCTAATCCGGCTCGGGTGGTGCCGGAGGTAGCGGAGGCACCAAGCAGAGGGCCATCTGGCGAAGAACGCCAATGAAGGAGTTGATGGCGTCCCGATCCTGCGGGTGGCTAAGCGGCCGCCAGAGCTGCAAGTAACCACAAAGTTTGAAGCCCGCATCAGAAGCACATCGGAGAGGAATAGCTAGATCACAAGCTTATTGCGAACGGTCCATAGGGTCCAAGTTAGGACACCAATCTCAAGCCACCTAATGTGGCGAATGGGCCGGGGGGGGGAGGGGGGGCTGGATCTCGGCAACGAGATCGGGAAAGTTGGAGTGGCACCAATTCCCACCCATGGCCTCCCGGAAGCAGCTCTAAAGAAACTGGGCGGCGACGCATGCGAAGAAGATGTGGTTGGAATCCTCAGTCTGTTGACGTATAATGTGCTGCCTAGTTTCTTCCATCAGATCGGTTTTTTGGTTGCATTGGCTAGAGCAAGCACTTCTACATGGTATCGGAACCAAGAGGTCTCGAGTTCAAGACCCGGCTGGCGCAATTAAATTGCAACCCACTTTCGGTCCACGTTTAGGCCTGAGGGAGCCACACGTGAGGGGAAGTGTTGACGTATAATGTGTTGCCTAGTCTCTTCCATCAGATCGGTTTTTTGGTTGCATTGGCTAGAGCAAGCACTTCTACACAGTCGTCCCAGAGAGAGGGCACATACCATCGCCCATGCCATTCCGTTTGTGGACCTCCACAATGATGGATGCGTTTCAACTTCATGTGTTTGAGTTGTGTACTTCTTTGAGTGCAGAGACGAGGCATTAATGGCATATTTGGTTGCCTGGATAAGGCCCAACCAGGCCAGCTCGGTAAGGAAACTGGTTGATTAATTTTAAAGCACCTCCGAGCCAGGCCTAACGCCCGAATCAACAGTTTTGGAGAGCTAGGCCCGAACGATGCACAGCGAGCGCACATGGGATGCAAAGCTGTGTATGTGCTTCTTCTTCTACCTCCACTAAACTACTTCATAATCTCCTTTCTTCCTTCTCCCTTATAATCAACGCACTGGTGCTTCGATTCAAGATAAGCTCTACATGAATAAGATGCATATCGATATTACGGTTCCATTTAGGCGATCTATTTGTAGTTTCGTCGACCGTAAATGCTCAATTTTGTGTTCACATTTGAAGCAATTTTGAATGAATTTTGTCAGATTCGTCGCGCACGATCGACCGTTTGAAATTTCCTTTGGCCAGTAGCCTAATCTTGAACTTCCTCATGATATTCGTGTTGCAAGTTTCTTTTTCGAAGATTCTACTGCAGTGACGACGCCATTACGTGCATACTGTATTTCTTCTCCCCCGTCATCTACCTCAGCGCACCTTCACACGGACTTTCTCTGCGACGACGATGCTAGCAACTAGTTCGCCACGGCACCGGCAGGATTGCTCGCCCCGAGACTCAATGCTCGTCATGTTGGACGCGGCGCCACGGTCACCGTCCACCGAGTCGTCCTGGTCTGACAGACACACTGCATTTCTCCTCCCCCATCCTCAGCCTCAACGCTAGCAACCAGTTCGCCGCTGCGCCAGCAGGAAAGCTCGCTCGAGACTCCGAGCCCGTCGTGTCGGACATGGCGCCGCGGTAACCGTCCACCGCACTCGCGAGGCACGGTGTAACTGCGTGTGTTAAGTGTAAGTGTTAGCTCTTAATCATATGCTGCGTATACACCAAACACCATATAGTTTTATGAGCCGAGTCAATGCAGGCAACTAAACGCTATGCCAAAATTACTCCCCTAATACGAGAGACCTAGATGGGGGCAACCAAACAATGTGCCTGTGTTAGTTTTTCGCCTGTATTTCCTCAGCCAGCCTCAGAATGAGTCGGGCTTCGTTGAGGCTGCACTGAAACAGCTGTCAAACACACCCCAAATATTTCTAAGGTTGCCCTTTAGATAACAGGGCCGGGGAACTAGCAGGGACCTCTCCCCTCCCCCAACAACATCATTAACTTAAGCTCAACAACGCTCGGCCCGCATTCCATTCCGCCACCGCTAACAAGAGCTTACAGAAAGTATTTATTTGTATTTTCGCGTATTTGTCTATTTTCTACGGGTAAAAGAATCTAGTGAGCAGCATATTTCGTGCAAATCAGAAAATGAAGAGTCCAACGTCGTTGTTGCCCGCCCCTGGTGCGCCGTGTTGAAAGCTTGAAACGGAAACACGGTACGACGACCGGCCAGTGGAACATTCCGACAAAGACCTATTATTATCCACAGCCCCCAAAACGATAGTAAACGCCAGTCCATCCCTCCAGAGGAAATGGTTTGCCCTCCATGATTCGCACGGTTGACAGACCCTGGAGACCGGAGTCCGGCAAGTTGGACGAACCTGATCGACCGGGACCTAAACAGCGACATCCGTGGGCGGAGAGACGTGTCGACGATGAACCTGATCGATCGGGACCTAAACCCACCCACCCCATTTTCATACGGAGCTTTCGCCTCGCTTGGCTTCTTACGCACACGTCGCGCCCAGCACGAGCTCTCTTCTCATCCATGAATATATATCACCCTCACCCGCCACACCAACACTCTCAGTTTCAGGGCCATCAACACCACCACTGCACTGATACCCACCCCAGCAGCTACTTCCAGGAGGAAGTAGACAAAAAGAAGCACCCGGTGCCAGTCACCACTCGCCACCTATAGAATGTGCTTGGAGTTCGGCTCGTGCTTCGGCGGCCGCAGGCGGGACGACTACGGCGGAAATATGCCCTAGAGGCAATAATAAAGTTATTATTTATTTCCTCATATCATGATAAATGTTTATTATTCATGCTAGAATTGTATTACCCGAAAACATTATACATGTGTGAATACATAGACAAACATAATGTCACTAGTATGCCTCTACTTGACTAGCTCATTAATCAAAGATGGTTATGTTTACTAACCATAGACATGTGTTGTCATTTGATTAACGGGATCACATCATTAGGAGAATGATGTGATTGACTTGACTCATTCCGTTAGCCTAGCACTTGATCGTTTAGTATGTTGCTATTGCTTTCTTCATGACTTATACAAAAGTTCCTACAACTATGAGATTATGCAACTCCCGTTTACCAGAGGAACACTTTGTGTGCTACCAAACGTCACAACGTAACTGGGTGATTATAAAGGAGCTCTACAGGTGTCTCCAAAGGTACATGTTGAGTTGGCATATTTCGAGATTAGGTTTTGTCACTCCGATTGTCGGAGAGGTATCTCTGGGCCCTCTCGGTAATGCACATCACTATAAGCCTTGCAAGCAATGTAGCTAATGAGTTAGTTACGGAATGATGCATTACGTAACGAGTAAAGAGACTTGCCGATAACGAGATTGAACTAGGTATTGGATACCGACGATCAAATCTCGGGCAAGTAACATACCGGTGACAAAGGGAAGAACGTATGTTTTGACCGATAAAGATCTTCGTAGAATATGTAGGAGCCAATATGAGCATCCAGGTTCCGCTATTGGTTATTGACCGGAAACAGTTCTAGGTCATGTCTACATAGTTCTCGAACCCGTAGGGTCCGCACGCTTAACGTTACGATGACAGTTTTAGTATGAGTTTATAAGTTTTGATGTACCGAAGGTTGTTCGGAGTCCCGAATGTGATCACGAACATGATGAGGAGTCTCAAAATGGTCGAGACATAAAGATTGATATATTGGATGACTATATTCGGACACCGAAAGTGTTCCGGGTGATTTCGGAGAAAACCGGAGTGCCGGAGGGCTTACCAGAACCCCCCGGGGAAGTATTGGGCCTTAGTGGGCCTGAGGGGAGAGAGAGGGCAGCAGCCCAGGAGGTGGCGCGCCCCCTCCCATGAGGAGTCCGAATTGGACTAGGGGAGGGGGCGCGGCTCCTCTTTCCCTCTCCCTCTCCCTCTCTTTCCTTCCCCCTTCCTCCTTCCTAGTTGGACTAGGAAAGGGGAGTCCTACTCCCACTAGGAGGAGGACTCCCCCCTCCTTGGCGCACCCCTAGGGTCGGCCGGCCTCCCCCATTGCTCCTTTATATACGGGGGCAGGGGGCACCTCTAGACACACAAGTTGATCTTCATGATCGTTCCTTAGCCGTGCGCGGTGCCCCCCTCCACCATATTCCATCTCGGTCATATAGTAGCGGTGCTTAGGCGAAGCCTTGCGTTGGTAGAACATCATCATCGTCACGACACCATCGTGCTGACGGAACTCGTCCCCGACACCCTGCTGGATCGGAGTCCGGAGATCGTCATCGAGCTGAACGTGTGCTGAACTCGGAGGTGCCGTACGTTCGGTACTTGGATCGGTCGGATCGTGAAGACATATGACTACATCAACCGCGTTGTCATAACGCTTCCGCTTTCGGTCTACGAGGGTACGTGGACAACACTCTCCCCTCTCGTTGCTATGCATCACCATGATCTTGCGTGTGCGTAGGAAAATTTTGAAATTACTACGTTCCCCAACACAAGCTAGGACACCAATCTCAAGCCACCTAATGTGGCGATTGGACCGGGAGGAGGCCTGGATCTCGTCGAAGAGATCCGGGAAGTTGGAGTGACACCAATTCCCATCCACGGCCTCCCGGAAGCAGCTCCAAAGAAACTGGGCTGCAACGCATGTGAAGAAGATGTTGTTGTAATCCTCAGATATCCCATAGAGAGGGCACAGACCATCGCCCGGGCCATTCCGTTTGCGGACCTCCACGATGATGTATGTGTTTCAACTTCACGTGTTTGAGTTGTGTACTTGAGTGCAGAGACGAGGCATTATTGGTGTGTTTGGTTGCCCGTATAAGGCCCAACCAGGCCAGTTAGGTAAGGAAACGAGTTGATAAGTTGCCTGCATATACTATTCGGCGTGCATGGCATAAATTTTAAAGCACCTCCGAGCCAGTCCCAACGCCTGAATCGGCAGTTTTGGAGAGCTAGGCCCGAGCAATGCACAGCGAGCACACATGTGTGGGCCCCTTGCACGAGGATGCAAGCTGTGTACGTGTTTCTTTTTTTGCCTCCACTAAACTACTTCCTAATCTCCTTTCTTTCTTCTCCTCTCTAATCAACACAACGGTGCTTCGATTCAAGATAAGCTCTACATGAGAAAGATGCACATCGATGTTATGGGGATTTGTTCGTGGTTTCGTCGACCGTAAATGCTCAATTTTGTGTTCACATTAGAAGCTATTTTGGATGAATTTTGTCAGATTCGTCGCGCACGATCGACCGTTTGAAATTTCCTTTGGCCAGTAGCCTAATCTTGCAGTTCCTCATGATATTCATGTTGCAAGTTTCTTTTTCAAGATCCTACCGCGGTGACGATGCATTACGCGCATATTGCATTTCTTCTCCCCCGTCATATGCCTTAGCGCTCCTCCACACGGACTTTGTCTGCGACGACGACGCTAGCAACTAGTGTGCCGTGGCATCGGCAGGATTGCTCGCCGGAGAGGCCGAGACTCCATGCTTGTCATGTCGGACGCGGCGTCGTGGTCACCATCCACCGCAGTCGTCGTGGTCACCATCCACCGCAGTCGTCCTGGTCTGACACACACTGCATTTCTTCTCCCCTGTCCTCTGCCTCTACGCTCCTCCGCGTGGACTTTCTTAGCGGTGGCGACGCGACGCTAGCAACCAGTTCACCGTTGCGCCAGCAGGAACGCTCGCCCGAGACTTCGTGCCCGTCGTGTCGGACGTGGCGCCGCGGGAACCGTCCACCGCAGTCGCGAGGCACGGTGTAACTGCGTGTGTTAAGTGTAAGTGTTAACTCTTAATCCTATGTTGCGTATACAACCAAACACCATGTAGTTTCATGAGCCGAGCCAATGCAGGAAACTAAACACTATGCCAAAATTACTCCCCTAACACGAGAGACCTAGATGCGGGCAACCAAACAATGTGCATGTGTTAGTTTTTCGCCTGTATTTCCTCAACCAGCCTCCGATGAGTATGAGTCAGGCTTCGTTGAGCCAGGCTGCATTGAAACGGTTGTCAAACACACCCTAAACATTTCTAAGGTTGCCTTTTACTCCCGCCGTTCCAAAATAGATGACCCAACTTTATACTAACTCTCCGTTCCAAAATAGATGACCCACTTTGAGTAGATAACAGGACCGGGGAACTAGCAGGGACCTCTCCCCTCCCCCAACAACATCATTAACTTAGGCTTAACAACACTCGGCCCGCATTCGATTCCGCCACCAGTAACAAATGCTTACAGAAAGTATTTATTTGTATTTTCACGCAAAATTGTCTATTTTCTACGCGTAAAAGAATCTAGTGAGCAGCATATTTCGTGCAAATCAGTTAATGAAGAGTCCAACGTCGTTGTTGCCTGCCCCAGGCGCGCCGTGTTGAAAGCTTGAAACGGAAACACGGTACGCCGACCGGCCAGTCCAACATTCCAACAAGAACTATTATTATCCACAGCCCCCAAAACGATAGTAAACGCCAGTCCATCCTTTCCTTGGTCCTCCAGAGGAAACGATTTGCCCTCCCTCCATGATTCGCACGGTTGACCGGCCGTGGAGACCGTAGTCCGGCAAGTTGGACGAAACTGATCGACCCGGACCTAAACAGCGACATGAGAGGGCGCGGAGACGTGTCGACGATGAGCCTGATCGATCGGGACCTAAACCCACCCACCCCTTTTCATACGGAGCTTTCACCTCGCTTGGCTTCGTACGCACACGTCGCGTCCAGCACGAGCTCTCTTCTCGGCCCCGAGTATAATATATCACCCACCACACCAACACTGCCATCAACACCACCGCTGATACCCACCCCAGCAGCTACTTCCAGGATAGTGCTTGCAGCTTCCCACTACCACCAGTAGCCCCCCAGCACACACGAGCAAACAAAAAGAAGCACCCAGCGCCAGTCACCACCCGCAACCAAAAATGTGCCTGGAGTTCGGCTCGTGCTTTGGCGGCCGCAGGCGGGACGACTACGGCGGCCGCGCCCGCAGCAGAGGCGGCGGCTACTGGTCCGCGCCAGTGCCGTCACCGGTGTACCAACAGGAACAGCCGCCCGCCGTCGTCCACGATGCCTACCACGACGGCGCGCCAAAAGCCGACCACGCCGCCTACTTGCAAGACAAGGCTGGCACCGAGACGCCGCCGAGGCACCCCGTGTGGCACCACAATAAGGTCGGCGACGACACCGGCAACCGCGCCTACACGGCGCGCCACCACGAGGCTGCTGCGGCCGATCACAGGGACAAGAACGCCGCCATGGATTGCCACCACCACCACCCTCGTCAGGTACTGGCTAGTCGTTAGGATTGGCTGGCATAGCATGGTGGCACTTCATCCCATCAACCCCTCCCTCTCTTTTCACTCTGTTTTGTTCAGTAGCTCTGTCCTTTTTTTCCTATTCTTGTATGTTTGGGTTTTGGTCAGTCGTCTTCCAATCTGCCGAAAGGGAGCATAGAGTGTGTCTGAGACGAACCGGAGGCTGTGGATTTTGAGAGAGAGACTCCATGTTTTGTACTGCAGGGAGAAGGTCCAGCAGCTCCAGGAAGCTTTTGCTGGCAGATGGTTTTTACCTGTACCAGTCTGTTTGTGTAGTTTCTTGTAATTTTAGCCGCCGCTACTTTCGCCTTGTATCATATACGTATCAAGTGAAAGAAAGCATTGCCAAATCTCAAAAATGGTGTGGTGTTTTCACTGTGTGGTGAAAGAAAGCATTGCCGAATCTCAGATATTCTCTGTTTTCACTGTGTGGTGTTTTCCCCTTTCACTTTCCTCACAAACATTGTGAATCACTGAGCAGCAGGAAAGATGTTTATTGCTTGTTGGCAGATCATCCATTGCTTGGAACAGAGCTCGGCGAAATCTTGCACCGAATCAGCATATTTGCTGAACATACCAGCTGCTAAAACCATATATAGACTAGTACTCCCTCCGTCTCGAAATAAGTCACTCAACTTTGTACTAGCTTTAGTACAAAATTAATACAAGGTCGAGTCATTTATTTTGGGACAGAGGGAGTATTATTTACCCGACAGTTTTCCAAAAAGAAGAGCTGTTCACTTATTATGTTTCATCACTGGTGTGACATAATCAGTAACACACATCTTATGTCACGGAATGCGCGAGGAAGTCGCCCATATGTGCATGCATTGAAATTTTGACAACAAGATGAGGTTAAAGCAGATACCCCATAGACAAAGCTTCTGCCAGCAAATCAGAGAATAAAGTGACAGATGTAAACTCACTCTGTTTTTCTAGGTAATGAACAACTCGCTCTATCTTGGAAGTTTTCAAAGAAACAAAAAAGAATGTCCTTTAAACAAAAAGGACCCTACCTTCTTGCACTTCGCTTTCTTTTCAGTTTGCTTTCCACAACTCTATCATGTTAACACCGGCAGTTTTAGTTCTTAGAAAAGGAAAGTGCAGATCTACCCATGAATCATATTTTCGATAGCATTTTCATTTCTATGCATATACCTGTGCAGGTCCAGTAGCACAACCTGAAAGTTAATCGACTTTCTTCCAATTATTCCTTCAGCCTCTTGCCCCGTGCTGAAGAGGAACCAGAGCATATTGAAAGTTACCTAGATGGTAAGAACTTACCTTAATTATGGCGACCGCATCAGATTAAACAAGGGACACTTCCTTTTCTTCCGTGGTCTGCGCTCTTGAAAGAAAAGTAAAAAAACGAAAGTGGAAGAATCCGGTCGCAATCTAGTTGTTTTCACTGCTGTTAAAGTGCCAATCATGCCACCTGAAATGGCATTATTGTACCCGCAAAAAAAAAAGACATTATTGGTTTCTGGCTAAAGACACGCATTGGGATGCTCAGTGCACTTCTACCGAAGAAGCGAATACCGCTTTGTTGAAACCTATAAAATACAGATACCGAAGCGCGTAGCTTTTTCGGGTGTGCGTGCGACAGAAGCATATTTAACAACACTTAGGAATGTTTTCAGCAAGATTAACATAACACAGAATCACAGAGCTGGCAGCGGTCGCCCTCATGGTGTAAAGCAGAGATTTCAGGGATCTGCTGCCTTTTGCCTCTAGCTCAACAACTAAGATCATTGATCCGTGTCGATCTCTTCTTCCCAGCTTGGAATAAGACCAAGGACGGGGAATAAATACAGTCAGTCAGTATAAGTTTGCGCCTTTTGCCTATGAATTGATAGATACAGAGCCACTGGACCACTAGCTACTCTGGGCGGTGGTGCAACCTGATAGAGAATGTTCAATGGCTCTAGATATGCTTGTCATTATCATCGCTCAGTTGTGCTTGTTGAACAGCGGAATAAGTTCGTACTCAGTACGTCCACCAGCCACTCACACGGTCTACGACGTTAACACATCATTTAGATACAACAGGTGGCCCTAGAACAACTAGGTCAGAATATACTGAGCGAGTGACTTTTGTACACAAACATGAGGGGGAGATAGCACATATCTAGTTCTAAACTCCTAATACTTGCTTAGTGCACACATAAAAAAGTTTTTAACGCATGCTTACTGTACAAGGTATGCTAGTCGGTTCCACAGAGGGGTGAGTTACACACTTCCAGATTCCAAATCATTTCTTGATCTCCCGTTATGGTGTTGGCCGGTCAATCCGATATGATGCTCACCTGCAGACTGCTGGTTTTGTGCATTATTTGAATTGTGCACCTCAAGCTCTTCCAGCATGTGGAAGTACGCATAGGGACCCCAACCTTGTAGGCAAAAAAGAGATTGTCAGTTCAAACAGAAAAAAATACAATATCAAATGATATATTGATAATACCTAAACAAGAAACTGAACTAATAGCAGAAGAAATTTGCATTATTTTTGTGGAGATTGAACAACCTTGATGGTGATATGGAGGAGGAAAGAAGTGCAGATAGCACAGCACTGCCATGATATATCCTGAAATGCATCGATTAAACATGGTTACTGAAGGCCACAGGATGCCATGCATTTGTGAAGAGAGTGGGGAAGAAGCACAAACCAATCAGGCCACCGACAAGCACATCCTCCCAGTGGTGCCGATAGTTGTCTATTCTAGAAACCCCAACAAGCGAAGCAAGAAGAAGAGGAAGAATCACGATGCAAAGTTTTGCCACATGACCTTTGCGATCAAACGCCTTAATTTTGCCAGATAAGTATAGTGACAAAAATCCAAGTCCAGCAAAAGACCCTGCAATGCAAATTCTGTTAAATACTGACTGTGCATGCAGTATGACCGTAGTGCAACTCTATTTTGGAGGAAACAATGGAAGTGATATGATTATTCACAGTATCAACTTGAGATAACTACATAATATAAAGCATCGGTATCCAGACTATCAAGTCAAGTCCAAGTTTATAGCACTAAAAAAGAAAGAGATAAGCTAGTAAAATTTAAGCTACAATAGGTATGCAGCAATTGTTGACAATTTAACTCAGAGAGCTCTATCCATCAACATCGCATCTAGTGTAGACATGCACGTAAGGGTACAAACTTACACGACGTGTGTCCACTAGGAAAACTCTTGCGCCCATCGGTTAAGAAACCTTTCTCGCCATGGCAAATCACACCACCTGTCACTTGATCATATACCTGAGACAGCAAGCCAGTAAAGTGCCATGTTAATTTTACCTAGCAATGAGGCATGCCAATGCTTTAAAGTATGGAACTATACGGACATACAGAAGTCGGAAAATTCATACCTGCCTTCCATCAGGAAAACACCGCCAAAAGAAGTCTGGCCTTGGTCTCCCTACTGCAGTCTTTATCACATCAGTGAACGCGGCAGTGATCAGCACAGCGAAAATAACACCTGCATTTTCCATGCATGAATGTGTCACTCAGTATTCATAAACCAGATCTAAGTGCAGAGAAGAACAGAATCATCAGATGAAAACATAAACAGAATCAATCACCTAGCGTTGCGTGGTGAAGGTCATAGACGTCCCTTCTAGCAACATACACCGCTACGAAAACAAGCACTGGACACAGCATAGAGATTACCTGTTAAGAGGTCCAATACCCAATATCAGAGATGGGAGAGTATAAGATTACATCTGGCTATGAAATTGTAGAGGTTCAGAAACGTACAGGAACAGCCCATGCTGGCACAGTACTCTGTTTCACCGGGTACCTAATATCAGCCATCATATCCTTCCCAACGAACCGATTAAACGGCGGAGCATAATGCAAGACGACCACGGCCGCAGCTAGGAGCGTAAGAACGACCCAGTCATAAGTGTGCTTTCTGGCCAGTCCATATCCGTGCGTCTGAACCGTGTGCTGAACCTGCTGCATCCTATCCTGCTGGACAGAAACCGGTGTGCCAAGAACCTCAGTGGTCTGTGAGCAGTTCTGCTATAAGAAAATATATAAATGGCGAATATCAGCAGGCAGCAGCTCTCTCAACGTAAGCAAACTGCGCCATGGTGCAAATCCGACTGAAGAAGCTGGCTGCATCCTTGAATGGATTATCAGAATATGCTAGGCCTGCTAGTATTGTTCTCGTTCTTATGGCAACATCATCATGTCCCGACGAAATATGTCTCGAGTAGCTACAGTACCACAAAAATGTACAGGATCTAGGTTGCAATCTTTGCCGAGCAATAAGAACGAGAACAATACTAGCAATCTTTGCTAGTATTGTTCTCGTTCTTATGGCAACATCATCATGTCCCGACGAAATATGTCTCGAGTAGCTACAGTAATACTCCATAGTCTAAATATAAGCAGTAATTCAGACGCAGTAGCAGGCTTTCTGAATGGATAAATAAAACCTCACCGACTATATTATCCGCGATGAAAAGAACTCGTCAATTTAGATGGCGCGCGCAACTACAACTTACTGAACTCATAGAGCACGCACAGCACAATCCCCAGCTGGGCAATCTTTGCCGAGCAATACTAGAGCAGAGATCCAATGTAGAGCTGTACTATTATGCGGGCAATGCAATGCAGAGTTGTGTGGCATAGAATATATAAATAGCAGAGTTGGATCCTTGGTCTCACCGTGTTGCCTCCACCACGCATCGAAGACCGCGAGACGAAGCAGGACAGCCCGCAGACCTGTATTTACGCCGTAGGCAGGCAGGAAATGCTCGGAAATTCCCCTGAAGCAGCCAAGGCAAGCAGGAAGGCATCAGTTTAAGCAGTAGCACGGTTATTTCACTGCATTTCCGTTCGCATCACGGAGCACCGGAACTGAATCTGGACAGGAAAGTGCGACAGTGACGCTGTCGATTCACGGATGGATGGCTTAAAACCCCAGCGCAGGGGAGCCGGGGCTGCTAAACCCTCCTCGTCTCAGAACAAGAAACCGAAAACAGATGAAATAAAACACAGATGCGGTGGGGGATCAAAACCCTAGAACACAAAATGGCGTGATTTTATTTAGGACGGAAAAAAGAAAGGAATTTGGGGAGCGGTGCGCGTCACCTCAGAATTAAACCCTTGCGGGTGGAGAGGGTGGCGATGGAACGGAGGCCGGGATGGATCCGGAGATTTTCGCCGCCGACGAGGGGGGAGGGAGAGCGGTGGAGAAGGCTGGGGAGGGAAGGGGGTGCCGGAGCAGGAGTTGTGGTTGGGTGCCACGGGAGGGCGGTGGCGTCTGCCGTGCCGCGACACGTGCGGGTACGCCGGAACGAGGACGGACCACACCGCCGCCGCTCTTGTCCGCTTTTTTCTTTCTATTTTTGCTGATGGGCTGGGCCTTGGAGTTCTTTTTCTTTCTGAGAAAAGATGGGCCTTAGAGTCCGCAAGAAATGAAGTCAGATACTGGATATGCATGTGCTCCGGTCCTACTCCTACAAGTTGCCACGTCCCACGCCCACGCATACACGTACGCAGCCGTACGAAACGGTCCTGCCGTCGCGTGCCGACCCCGGCGGAACAGTGCCACAAGTACCTCTCCGACGTGGCGCCCCGTGTCCACACCACTCCAAACTATCTAGCTGGACGAATCACCGTCTCTCGATCATCATAGAATAGTGGGGAGGATGACTGGATGAGTCACCGCAAGGACGAGCTTGTCGGAGGACACACACCGGGAACGAGCGCTTTCCCTGTAGGATCCACGTACACCTCGCCTCACCGCCCACTGCATGCATGATTGCCTCCAACCTGCTGTTCGATTGCTCTTCAATTTGTTCATAAACAACTTGCAATTTGTTCTTCTCTACGTACCTCATCCAGGGCAGATAATACTCTAGTCGAGCGTGATTTATGGAGTTCGCGGGATAGCTAGTTAAAGCTTCCATGTCACGGTTAGGTGTTAGGTTGTCATCGTCCTGATCGAGCATCCAAAACAGCGGTCTCTTTCGTCGACATACAGACGCCGCTAGCTAGATTAAGTGATCTACTACAAGGTTCAATCATGGAAGATGCTCCAAGCTTGCAACAGTCGATAGGAGCGAATTATATGTATTTAGTATAGTACAATATGGACGAGCTTGCGCGGCCGGTGGGGGAGACGAAAAGGTATGCCTGTACATCTGGCTCTCATGATCCCATATGAAAACAAACTAATTTACAATCTTAATCCACTCCATGTCAACGTCGTACACACTAGTTATTAACTAGTGATTGGTAACAGGTCAACCACTGTGCCGTAGCGCAACCAAGCCTATAATGCATGGCGTAGTGCAATCAAAACTATAATATGCATGGTAAGTTACTACTGTATGTTAGTATCTCATTACAAGAAACAACAATTGCATTGGAACAATTGTTGTTCTACTCCTGCTTACAAGCGTGTGTTGCGTGTATGGTGGCAAGGGAAAGAAGGCGGCCTTGCTCGTGTTGTGCTGGCGGCGGAGGCCCCAACTTTCCCTGCGCACGGTGCCCCTGCTGCTCGGCAGATATTACCTCAAAGTAGACCTTATATTACTGCAACTCAAAATAAAGGAGAAGCTTTCAGCACAATTTGCATGTTGGATAGATAATAACTTTTAAAGAATGAACAGAATAACCAGAGCAGGAATTGGTTAATTAGGGGATCTCTCATTTTCTTTTCACTCTATTTGCCCCCCCCCCCCCCCCCCCCAATATATAATGAAAATACACCTAGAACTATTGTTCTACGGTTTGCGACTCAAAAGCAATTTTAAACGTGTGCCGGCCTATATCTAAAGCGATCAAGACCTTTCTATTATCTAAAATTATTCCAAAATTATTCCGAAATTGCACTTTGAGTTTATATTTCACTAAACTGAAATGAAAGCGTTTAGAAATCAGACTTAGCAGATTAAAAACCAAACCTGTCAACTTAGCATTAGCAAAACCGGCGGCCTTTTTGTTCTCCAAAAGAAGAAAAGGAACGGCATGCATGGTTTGCCAAAAATATACATGCATGAGCACATTAATTACTTCCTGTCCACTTGTCAAAATGCAAGGGTTCCGGTACACCAAACCAAAAACTGATATAATTTTTGATCATGCTATAGTTGATCTCGTTGGTTAAATTTATGGTCAAAGTTAAATCTCAAGAAACGTGGACACATTATATTTTGAAATGGAGGGAGTATATTGTGATCATTCACGTAACCATGCCACATTGGTTTTACCTACCTCGCATCGCATGGCCGGGCAGGATTCCTGTTAGACACTGGAGTGGCAATAGTCTAAGTGACACGGTTTGTCTTGGAGCATCAAGTCTTGGTTAATTTCGTTTGGGCAGTGGTCTATGGATCTGGATATAATTTTAATTATTTTTAGTGTTCGTTCTACTATCATGATTGAAGATGAATAAATCAAAAGTTTTTCATGCAAACAAAAAAAGTGATCATGGAAACTCGCCCCCCAGCGATCTCTCTCCACCGGCCGCGCCCACCCGAGGCCGACGCCACGGTGTCGGTGGATCGTCAGACGAGATCCCAAACGGAATGGATGGGAACGGACGACGCGGTCGGCTGTTGGATGCGACGTTGCTCTTTCCCCTGGTTGGCGACTTGTTGGCCAGTCCCGTGCACCGCACTCCCGACCGATACCTGGTTGCCTACGCGGCCTGGCTGGTCGCTCCACAGCAGATGGAGGAGAGACCCATGATCTGCTATAAGAATAAGAAAAACATCAATAAAAACCCCCAAAAGAGGCATGATTCCATCAAAGCACATCTTCCATCCCCTTTTAAGTTTTCTAAACGCTCTCGAACCACTTAATCAAACAACATCAAATTTGATAGAGAAAAAGACACATGAGGTCTAGATATACCCTAAAAATTGCAGCTAAATCGGATATCGTTTGCCTACCAAATATATTTGTCTAGCAAACCTATGATGTGTTAAAACTGCAATATACTCGCAAATCATATGTTCCACTGATTCAATCCTCAAACCAGATAACCTGATCCAAGTACTCAAAGCAAGGAACGGCCAAGTTTGGTGCCAATCCACGAACGTTTCAGTCTCCAACCACCAGCTTGAATATTATCTAGTCAGATCCCACAAATCCAGACAGGATCACACTCCTTCACTTTCCTCTCTTCTTGCATGTTGTGTTCTTGTTGCGTGCATTGTCACTCTCTCCCGAATTTCACAATACCATGCACCAGTCCCATGCACCATGGTACAGGGGTGGAGTGGCTAGAGCTTTGTTCTTCTATTCCCTTCATTAGGAAGTACTCCCAACCATTAGATACAACAAAATCAATGACTCACATGTCTTGGACTTTTGGGATGATGCTGACTGCCAACACACCTCCATGTGGAAGAACTTAGCCCAACCATCTCGACATGTTTTTTATAACTTCCTGGCGCCTCCGGTTCCTACTCACAAGTCCAAGAAGATATCTCATCTCAACATTTCCAGTAACTAGCTAGACGAATATTTTTGGTTGATGAGATGGGAAGATTAGAAGTGATACAGATTGTGACCTCGAAATATACATGATAGTAGGGTTTTCTTCAACTTGTGTTTGCATGCATATTTGTGTGAGACAAGAGTGTAGACTTGAGAGAGAAGGGGGTGAACGATGCTCCTTTTAACAATGGTGGAGGTAGTATTCCGTATGCGATCCTAAATATAATATCAGCTTCATTTATTCGGACATATGACATTTTATTTCATTGACCTAGGGTAGCTAGACTCATGTAGCATTGAAGCTATAAGCATAAGAAAATCCAATTACAAAGGGGAAAAACACATGCATGGGTTTACTTGGTTCATACACGACATTATAGCTTCCCCACAAAATAAAAAAAGATAATATAGCTTACGATTTCAAGATGCTAGTTCATTTTTTGTAGAAAATGTTAGGATAGTTACCCTATTGCATGAAAGGACATAAATTGGATAAAGAAATGATTCTCATATAAATAAGGTGGTTGACACATGCATGCATTTATATATGAGATTTGAAAGGTAACTGGACACCTACGCAACATTGGCATTATTATTGTTAAATAAGATAAACTACTCCCTTCATCCATAATATAAGATATTATTACATATAATATGTGAGTATATTGGATATAAAACATCTTATATTATTGGACAGACGGAGTATAACATAAGCATCGCTTAAGTTTCGAGAGTGCAGTGGGTGCAGTAGCATGTCATGAGAACACACTCATCTACCAATTAATGCATTGGTCAAGTTCATGATTGTGGAAACGCACCTTGGGGCATGTTGATACATCTCAAATGTATCGACATTTTATTAATTTATTATGCTATTATAATGTCATTTTTAATACTTCTATAGTAATTTCTATACTTTTTCTAGATTAACCTATTAATTTTGCGCCCGGAACCAGTTGTTGTTTTCCGCATATTTTTGACTTTTTGGAAAATCAAATCTATGGGGGTCCAAATACAACGAGGATTTTCGATGACTTTTTTCTAGGACTAGAAGATTCTAGAAAACACTGGAGGGGACGAGGCCCCCATGCGGCCTGATGGTGTGGCCATGGGCCACCCGCTTTGTGGTAGCCGTGTGAGCCCCTTGGCCACCGCCTTACGTCAATTCCTTCGTCTACAAATCACATATTTTGCGAAACCATCCATACCAATTTTCTTTAAAGAAAACGTTGCACAATTTTTGTTCCGAGGAGATCCAATCCGGAGGCATGTGCCGACACCTTGCCAGAGGGGGAATCCATCACTGGAGTCATCTTCATCAACCTTGTTGCCGCCATAACCATGTGTGAGTAGTTTTCTTAGGATCTTAGGGGGTCATAGTAGTACCTCGATGGCATCTACTCTCCCTTGTGATTCAATACAAAGTTTCCGTAAGCTGCCACACATAATCAGGATTCATATGATGTAATTGGTGGTTGTGTTTGTCGGGATATGATGAATGACACTTTATGATAAGATTGTTCATTGAATATATTGAGTCTTTTGAAGTGTATTTGCTGCATAATTAAGTAGTATTGTACGCTCTCTAATCTATTTGTCTTCTTTGGCAAGGATTGATTGGTAGTTCTTCAGAAGGAGTTGTGCATTGTAGTGGGTTCAATCTTGCGTTACTTCCATCCCACTGACACAAAGGGTGCGAACACGTATTATACAATTGCTACTAAGGATAAAATGATGGTTTCTTTATTACACATGGATTATAGTTTTACTATCAACATTATTTCATCATGCTTATTGCAATGCTCTTTTTGTTATAAGCTTAACACTTTGAGACGTAGGTTGGATATCTGTCTGGAGTGGAGTATTAGTTGTAGATGCAGAAAAACCTTCGAAGATGAATGATTTGCGACAGGAGCACCCATGCATAATGGCATTCTTATCGACTGAATTTCATCAGCACTTCCTTCCGACTAATTTAGTCTAGAAGCATTTCCTTCAGATTGTTCATGAGAGAAATATTCTTCTTCATGAGAAGAATCTAATGTGGCTTTCCTCTTTCTCTGGGTGACAACTTGAACTGTTTCAAAGAACTAGAATGCACTGGATCATGATGCTTCATGGAGTGGCCATCCTTAGAGGCAGGCTCACACTGCCTTTTCTTCTCAAGGTCACCTTTTGTCAGTTCAATGTTTTTCTCTTCCCGAGCCTAATCTTTTAGAGATTTCTTGGCTCTCTTGTTAGCAGCTTTCTTCCTTTTTTTTCTCCCGGGGATAATCATCAAGTGTCAGGAGAGAGGAGGGCCGACATCACTGGGAACATGCAAAGGCCACTTTTGTGGTTCCCCTTCCTTCAGACATCCTCGTGCGATGCAATCTTCCCACAAAGGAATGAAAGCCAATCTCATAGCATAGTTGCCGTGGATCCTCTAATAGTTGAACCATTTATTAGCCAAATAACGAATGATCCTTTGAAGCCGATTAATTCTCTGATTGGAAGTGTCCCCTTTGATAGTCTTCTAATCTTGGGGGTGATACATTTCGGCAGTGGTACTGGTTTCAAGCCTTGTCCACCTCTTCTAGGACGATCTTCTAAAAGAATCTCTTGTTCATCATTTCCCTTCAGCTTTTTCTTCAGAGGCTTCGAAACATTAGCAATTCCACACATTCTTTTCTGCCCTTTCTCTAGAGAGATCTGTGGCAGAAGGTTCATAGATTTAACCTCACAATCAACTTGATCAGAGGGACCCGAAACCCTAATTTTCCAGTGAAAAAGAATTAAGATGTGAGGGAAATAAATATGGGGTCATCAGTACGCACAACAATTTTTGATGAAAATCAATTTCCTGGAAGAATTGATCAGCAGCTTAAGAGTTATCTTGAATGAGAAATATCTTTGAAAGATTTCATGCTAGTAAGTTCCGAGAGAAATCTACTAAGATGAAATCTATCTATTTTTTTTCATCTGAGAGAAAACACAAAGTCTGGATCTATTCGGATGTCAATGAGGAACAACTACAAACCATGCACCATAAAACATATTCTCTTCTAAGATCTACCAAGATGGTTAAAACAAGAGAAAATGGCACTGAGAAACTCGTATTAAGAACACAGTGAGAAATAGGAGTTCGGACCTTCGTACCTTAAATTGGTGGTGGATATCAACTACGGCGACAAGGAGAGGAAGATTTACCGCGTCGGCATAGAGGAAAAATCCCAACCGTCACAAGAGAAAATATACGGTTCACGGTCATTAGTACCTTCACATTCAACGCTCGGGATTTGATGGCGGTCGTGCATGGGCACATGGCAACCGAAAGAGTGGTTTCTCCTTAGTTGGGCAGGAGATCCAAAATTTGGAGGGATTTTGCTAAATTAGAATTTACCTACAGAACGCATTTCCCTCGTATCCAAGGGTGCCAGAGAAAAAATTGTTCAAAATTATGTACTCACGAGAGAGTGGCGGATCAGTAACGACGCATCGCCGTCGCCGTCCATGGTTTGCTAAGCGTGGACGCTATCGATAGGTCAACCGGACGCTACTGATCGGCCGATCGATCGTGCTCGCCGCAACCGCAACTAGATCATGGGTCTCTCTCGCTCTCCTCTATCTGGGGCGCAGCCAGCCGGGCCGCGTAGGCAATCAGGCATCCACCAACCAGGGGAAAGAGCACGCACCGTGGTGGTGTCGGCCTGGGTCGGGAGGGATCGCCGGAGGCCGAGCTTACATGCGGCCGCGCCGTTCGCTGTAGGGGCGGGCGCGTGGCAACTCCTTCGCGCTGGCCAGATCGCTTCGTCGGAACTGATACATGCGGCCATCACGTGAGCCTGTTTTGCTACAGCTAATTACGTTATCTACAGTACTAGTAGTATTTTTTTTTTTGCGGGAAAATCTACCGTACTAGTATACTACATGTTTACCTCATCACTGTCCCGAACGACGCGGCTGCAAAGCCTGTTTCTCCCCACGGATTAAGGTTAATTTCACTTTATCTGATTCAAGCAACAGCGAGATCACGGTATATAACATGACTTGTACTTTTCTTTTGAATGATCGGTGTATGATGTTTCTACATGGGATGTGGTTGGGTGAGATTCAACCAAGCCTTAGTCAAGTGATATAGCATGTAAGTAAGAAAAAAAACCTAAATTTTTATTTGCACAAATCTCGATGCAACATCTTATGAATATAACACCGGCTAAGGCTTAACCAAGTATAAATCGACCGAAATTTAGGAACACTGTCCTACATTATCTGCCCATCGCCTCAACAACCCCCATATGTGTTATGAAGACCGGCAATACCATGCGTTTAAGAGTTCTACCTTGTACTTTTCTGTATTTGATTCGTCTGCCCCTGGCCGCCGGGGTGACGGCAGGTCCGAGCCTCGGGGCCTCGTCACGCCGTACGTACGTTACCTGCATCTAGTGGACGACGATCAATGATACCTATCTGTTTATTACGTTTTTTTTCTGGCCGTGACCATTGGGAGCACGCAATGACGCAACCGCCAAATGCTGATGCATGCAACGACGATTCCCCTCCATCCTGTCGCCGCGTCAATGCCTAATAGGAAACTCGTACTCTACATCAAGTTGCCGTCTACGCGGCGCATAAAAGCGAAAGCATACACCGAAAGCTACCATGCAAAAAAGAAAGAAACACGCAAAGCTATATACTGCATCAATTCATATAACAAGTATACGCCCCATGTATGTATGTATGTATGTATGTGACATACGCCATGGCAAAGCAACCCATCCCGACCCAGGTATACATCATATCAAAAAACGAAAAGAAGGGGCACAGACATAATTCGTACGCAAAATATCACTCAACTGCTCATCATTTCTCTCTCTCTCTCTCAGAGAAAAACTGCTCGTTGTTTCTCCGGCGCCTGGTGTATTATTTTACCACTCTTTTTTTTTTTTTGCGAATAGTATTATTTTACCACTCTACGACGGCAAAAGGAAGAGTACGCATCAGTATGGGGTTGGAGTGCTCGTGGACACTGCTCAGCTAAAATGTCACAGTCAGGGTGCAGTTGAGCTTGTCACTTTTGTTTTTGACGGAGAGCTACCATGCATGCCTCTTTTGATGCTGTAAAAAAACTGCCCAAACGATCCAATTATTGGCCGCCCAGGAAATAACGATTCAGCCCATTCCCATCGGTAGCAGTCAGCCAATCACAACGTGGCGCCCGAAGTTTCAACAATGGCGACTGGTAATGGGAATTGTACGCGCTGCACGTTGGTCAAGTCGCCCAAGACCGCGAATTTACCTGTGGTTGAGTTGGTTAGGTGGACAGTGGTATCCCCAATCCATCAGGGTTCAAATCCTGGTGCTCGCATTATTTCTGGATTTATTTCAGGATTTTCGGCGATGCGCTTTCAGTGGGAGGAGACGTTCCCCTCGACGACGAGGCGCCTACGGTGACTTCGTAAATCTCAAGATGATATGCCGGCTCAGTCTCTCGGAGGTGCTCATAAGGGTAGGGTGTGCGTGTGTGCGTTCATAGGGATGAGTGTATGCGCGTGTATATGAGCGCTTGTGTCTGTACTGATGCTAAAAAAAAAAGTCGCCCAAGACCAAACGCATGCATGCATGTGATTACAGCCAACCGACCGACCGATCCTAGTAGGGCGATCCAGGACGACTTGGAAAAACAAGATGACGAGACCTGCGAAAGGCGTTTGGCCTCAAGTCAGGCGTGCATGCATATACATGTGCATGGTCCAATTGGATTGCGGGTGCGGTGACCTGAGCAGGGGCAACGGATTGGATGAAGCACCAGAAAAAACGTTGGGTCCCACCGCTCTCCTTGTCCAGCTGCTATAGCTAGCTTTGGGCAGCGGACGGGACGAGTGCCATGTACAGCTCTGCCTGTGCCCCGGCCGTTTCCAACTCTCCATGACCATGCAAATCCTTACCCAGGCGAAATTAACCAAGAAAAGTAGCGCCAACCCTGCCCGGCCATGGGATCGGAGGTAGATAAAGCCATTTTGGTCTTGTTATTACGTGACGGATCGCAATAAATAACACAGTTTTTGGTTTAGTGTACCGGAACACTTGCGTTTTGAGTTTTGACAAGTGGACTGGAAAGTAATGAATGTGCTCATGCGTGCCTTTTTTGGCAAAGTATGCATGCCGTTCCTTTTTTTTTTGGAGATCAAAAGGCTACCGGTTTTGCTAATGATAAGTTGACACGGTTGGCTTTTTAATCTGCTAAGTCTGATTTCTGAAACTCTTTCATTTCAGTCCAGTGAAATGTAAGCTGAAATTGCAATCTTGGGATATAAATTTAGTCATAGAAAAACTAATCTCAATCACTCTAGATATAGACGGGGCACATGCTTATTTTGAAAAATATAGATATATGCGGACATAAGAAGATGGGCAAAGCTTTGCATTCTCATAATCAAAACACTTGCTTTGTTTTTGTTTTTTGTTTTTTTTTTGCGGGGGAAAACACTTGCTTTGTGTTTGATCAAAACACTGAGCAACACCGAGCAAGGAGTAAAACAAGAGTCGTTTCATTGCAATTATTGTTTCTTCTGATGAGATATATACCATGCATATTATAGTTCTGATTGCACTACGCCATGCATTATAGGCATGGCAGTTGACCCGTTATCAATCACTAGTTAATTAGTAGTGCGTACGACGTTGACATGGAGTGGATTAGCTTGTAAATTAGTTTGTTTTCATATGGGATCATGAGAGCCAGATGTACACGCCTACCTTCTCGTCTCCCCCACCAGCCGCGCAAGCTCATTCATACATATACTCCATAATATGGACTGTTGCAATGCTTGGAGCATCTTCCATGCTTGATCATTGTAGATCACTTAATCTAGCTAGCGGCGTATGTATGTCGACGAAAGAGACCGCTGTTTTGAATGCTCGATCAGGACAATGACAACCTAACCGGGACACGAATGAAGCTTTAATAAACAGTGGTTATCTAGTCTAGCTATAACATACTCCCTCCGTTCCTAAATATAAGTCTTTGTAGAGATTTCACTATGGACTACATACGGATGTATATAGATGCATTTTAGAGTGTAGTTCATTCATTTTACTCCGTATGTGGTTCATAGTGGAGTGTCTCCAAAGACTTATATTTAGGAACGGAGGGAGTAGATTATTATCCAGCCTCTCCTGTAGCTGTAGCGTCCTGTATGAGGTACGTAAAGAACAAATTGCAAGTTGCTCAAAAAAATTGAAGAGCAACCGAACAGCAGGTCGGAGGCAATCATGCATGCAGTGGGCGGTGAGGTGAGGTACGTGGATCCTACAGGGAAAGCGGCCAGGCCAGGCAAGTGGAATCCGGCTCGTCCTCCCCACTATTCTATGATGATCGATCGATCCATGCTGATTCCTCCAGCTAGATCGTTTGCAGTGGTGTGGACACTGGGCGCCACGTCGGAGAGGTACGTGTGGCACTGTTCCGCCGAGGTCGGCGCGCGATGGCAGGACCGTTTCGTACGGCTGCGGACGTGTGTGCGTGGGCGCGGGACGTGGCAACTCGTAGGAGTAGGATCGGAGCACGTCCGTATCCATTATCCAATATCTCCTGCCGTTGGAGTTCATTGGGTAGTAGCACGAGTATTTGTTATCCGATCAGCCTCGCAGCTGGTTCCATTTTCGTAGAAACGAAACCGAACACACAGAAAAGTAAACTACGGGGTAAACAGAGTAATGCTAGACACAGAGAGGGATTGATTACGGGGTTCACGGACTAAGAGATAAGAGACGTGAGCGATTGGGATTGGATAAGAGAGGAGAATGGGCCCCACCCTCGCTGAAAATGGTTAACAGCTAGACAAATGAACTCCACGCGGAAGTATCATGTGATGCCAACCCACAAATGCTCTCATGCTATCTATTTAAAATTTTCAAATTTAAACATTACAAAAAAATCCTGAAAAGAATCATGGATGTTCACAGCACATGTTTAGATAACCCCTCAAAAATTCATATCAAAATTTGAAATATACATCGAGAAACAAAAAAGAGAAATCCGTCATGAATAGTGTCAAAAGAAGACAAAATGATAAATCTTTTTTGGTTCTTCCTGTGTATTTCAAATTTTGATCTGAATTTTTAGCGGTTGTCAAAATATGTGTTGTGAACATCCATGATTTGTTTTAGAATTTTTCGAAATATTTAAATTTGAATTTTTCAACTTTGTATCATGGGAGCATGTGAGTGTTGGTATCACTAGATATTTTCCTATGAACTCCTAGCAGATTCAGGCTTCACTCATTCTAACAACATTGATTTCGTAGCTCTTGTGCGGATTCCTCATCAGGTATTCCATGGAAACATAGCGAAATGAGGTATATGAGAGCAACTCTAGAAGAATCTTCATATTGGCCTATCAATCGCCATAATGAATGCTAATATGCCAATTCTTGTAAAAAAAAGCACTCTATCCATCATTTATATAGGGTCCTTCATATCTGACCTCCCAGCCTCCATATTTGGCATTTCAGAGTCAACTTTTAGAGGGCACTCCACCCAACCAAAACTGTTTGGTGCCAGGAAAACTTCATGTGGTCCCCTATTTCACATAAGGAGAAGATGATGTCTCATTTGATGAGTAGGTCCCACAATATCGAGGCAACAGATATAGAGACTCTGAGTTTGCGGATCACCTATCCAGCCTACACATGCACATGGAGCGGCGCTCCATGCACGTCATGAAGGCAGAGAGTATGGAGACTCTATTAGAGAGTTACTATAAGATTCTTGGAGACAATGAATCCAAAGCAGGCAGTGAGGTAATAAAATGATGCAAGAGCATTCTTACATCTAAGGAAGGAGGGTACATAACATATATACTCCTACTCACTTTGTCCTAAAATAAGTATCTCCACTTTAGTAATGGGACGGAGGGAACATATCAGGGAACACATATGTCATATCCGTTTTAATTTTATGCATTATTCTCGAAGAAATACAAGTGCATTTAATCTTGATGAAAAATATCTAAAAATAATTTCGCATTTTCATCCACCTAACCATGGGAAACCATTCGATTTTCATTTACACCGTCTCCATTTTGAAACATCCAACTATGAACAACATTCCAGCATGCGACTACTACATTGGTATCCGATGATAAAAAGAGCATGTTTCTGCTAGAGACGAGGATCGTTGTGGCATCAATTGGCATCAGCGATGACACGTCAGCTCCCAGATTGAGCACACACCACATCAAATGGTCTAAAGAGTAGTCGAGCATACTTGCATACCAAAATGTCGTCGGAATTGTGGTTGGAGGCGAGATTGATAACTGATATTGTGAGATGACGGTGTCTCTCTACGACCGACCGGCCCCATTTGTTATTTTGTATGTCTAAATCAAACCGTATAGGTTGGTAACGTTTTAGTGCATATGATTATTTTAAAAACGTTGGCAAGCGAAATATATAGATTCCCTAGAAAGTAAGCAGGGCATTTGCCAGTTCCTTTCTTTCCAAGTTCGTCGAGTTGCTTAATCTGTTTGGGCCAGCTTGAAACAGCAGATTACTACTCCTACTAGATTCAGTGCATTTGCTACCGAACTGCTCATAATAGAATCCTCCCACTTGTTATTTTCTAACCAAGGGACCGGTGTAGACCTGCCAGCCAGCCCACAGAATGGCATGAAAAATACAAGGGCAAGATCCAAGGCCTGTGATTGGCCCTGGACAAGCAGACGCGGCTAACCGCCTCGGGAATTGAACCCACTGCATGCTGCTATCTGGGCAGGCAGGCAGATCAAAACAAGTCGATTGACCGGTGAAATCAGAACACAGGCTAGCTAAGCTAAGCTAGGAGTCGTAGCATTTGATTGTGGTCGCCTCCAGGCCGTTCCAATGGAATAAGTAATCACACAAGCTTTGTGTCAAAAAGATCAGATTAGACGAAGCTTTGTGTCAAAAAGGATGGAATAAATTATTAGGCAAAGCTTGATACCAAGTGCATCTAGTAGATTAGATTAATGGCGTGGGAGGTGCCACTCCGGAATGGCGTATGGCGCAGGGCAGGCTGAAATGCTTGGTTTCCAAGTAGCAGCAATGATAATATATTCTTTTGCTAATACGGTGGAGTGTATCTCTTTTTAATGATGTGATGTGGAAGTTAGGAATCGCTTAGCCGAAGAGAACTATAGCAACCCAGCTAAGCTAGCCAGGCGTCCCTTGGCAGCATTATAAGCGTCGGAACAGTGAGACGCTCTTGGGTTAGGAACAGTGACGGATCAGTAACGACACATCGTCGCCGTCGCCGTCGCCATCCATGGTTTGCTAAGCGTGCACGCTATCGATAGGTCAACTGGGAAAAAAAGGAGCGTATGATGCATCCCGTGATCAGGTGTTTGTTCAGGATGACAGAGGAGCATAAGCATGAGCTCGTGATTTTGGCGGCAGCAACTTGAACCAAGTGTTTCTTCGCCGTTACTGAATGATCGGTGGTGGTCGCCGCAGCCGCAAGCAGCCTGTAGGCGCAGATCATGGGTTCCCTGGCCTCTCTCCTCTCCTCTATCTGCGGCGCAAACAACCGGGCCGCGCAGGCAATCAGGCGTCGACATTCACCGTTACTCGCCCGGCCGGGTGAGTGAATAGCATAAAACTACCACAATTCGCGTTAAAATTTCAAAAAACTATCACTTTTTTGTTTGTGACTGATAACTACCAAAACCGGCGTCGACTGTTTCAAAAAACTCAAATCTTCCGTTGCTAAGAAATTAAACCGGTTTATGACAATCGGGTCCGCACCTAAACAAACCGTCCGTTTGACCGTTAATTGACATGTGAGGCCTACATGTCAGTGTCTCCCACTCTCTAATAAAAAAAATTCTCATGTAAATTTCTTCTTCAACCCTTGGTTCTTTTACAAATTTGAAAATATGCCCTTATTTTTACAGAATAACTCCTATAATCATTTAGAAAAAGCAATCGGGTCCCTCAATCATCAAAAAAGCAAATCCCGCCCAGAAAATCCCGTCGGCCATCCCCACGCTCCTCCCTGGCCATGGTGCCTCCGAGCACCAAGTCGTCGCTTGGGACCTGCGGGGCCGGCCAGATCTGGCACAAGCAGCGCCGCTGAGGGCTGCTACCTCCTCACCCGCTCCGGCTCTCCACCATCGCGCGGGAGGCCATTCTCCGGCCAGAGGGGCGCCGCCACGCGCCATGGAGGGGCGCACCGCCCACCTCCGATGCCCGTCGCCGCATAGAGGTCGGCTACCTCCGCTGCCCGCCTCGGCGACGAAGCCGGCCACACCGCCACCACCTCGAGCCGGCGCCGCCATGGATCGAGCCCGTCGCCCGCGTGGAGGTCCGCATCTGCGCTGAGGCCGGCCACACCTCCACCACATCGAGCCGACACCGCCATGGACCGGCGTGTAGAGCTGCTCCCTGCCTCGCTTGTTCCTCCAACCTGGCCACCTCCGCGACGAAGCCGGCCACACCGCCACCACCTCGAGCCCGCGCCGCCATGGATCGAGCCCGTCGCCCGCGTGGAGGTTCACATCTGCGCCGAGGCCGGCCACACCTCCACCACCTCGAGCCGACGCCGCCATGGACCGGCGCGTCGAGCTGCTCCCTGCCTCGCCTGTTCCTCCAACCTGGCCGGCGTCGTTCCTCAGGGTGGGCGCGGGCGAGTGGCCTCACCTCAGGGAGATAATTCCTTTAAGAACAGGGGGATTTACCATTTTATTGCAAACGAGACACTACATGTGGGCCCCATGAGTCAGTTAACGGTCAAACAATCAATCAAACTGACGGTTTGTTTATATGTGGGTCCGACCTGTCATAAACCGGTTTAAATTTTTAGCAGCATGCGATTTGGGTTTTTTGAAACAACCAACGCCGATTCTGGTAGTTATCAGTTACAAGCAAAAATGTGATAGTTTTTTGAAACCCTAACGCGAATTATGGTAGTTCTATGCTATTCACACCGGCCGGGTGGATCGGGAGGCCAACAACCCGTCCACCGGCCACAGCGTTCGTGCGGGCGGGCGTGCGTACAGGGGAAAGAGCAACGTCGGATCCAACGGCCGACCACGTCGCCCGTTCCGTTTGATTACCTTACTACAGGACTAGTTATTAGTACTACGTGTTTACCTCATCACTGTCCCAACTCCCAGACAACACGGCTGCAAGCTTGTTCCTCCCGATGGATTACGGTCAATTTCACTTTACCCGAGTCAAGCAACAGGGAGACCACGGTATAAGAGGTATTGTGCAAAGGTTTTTTTGTTGAAGGATCGTCGTATGATGATTCTATATCATTTCCCCATCCCCTTAACAGCCTCCATATGTGTATGAAGACCGGCAATTCGATGACTTTGCTGCTAGACTTGCTCTAGTTATCAGATTGAGCTCTATTTTCGCACCTTGTACTTTCCTCGATCTGATTCGGCCTGCCGGGGTGACGGCAGATCCGTGCCTCGGGGCCTCGTCATGCCGCACGTATGATACCTGCACATAGTGGACGGCGATCAACGATGCATACAGTATATGTTTAGCAAGAAATGACGCTACCGCCAAATGCTGATGCACGCAACGACGACTCCCCTCCATCTTGTTGCCGCGTCAATGCCTAATAGGCAACTCGCGCATCAAGTAGCCGTCTACGGGGCGCATAAAAGTGAAAGCACACACGCAAAGCTACGGCATAACTGTTCATATAACAAGCATACATATCATGTATGTATGTATATGAATGTGTAATGTGACATACGCGATGCCAAAGCAGCCCATCCCGATCCGCGTACTCCTACATCATATGAAAGGGACAAGGAACAACAGAAGAAGAAGCAGAAGCAAGCTACAACAAGCAGCCAACACCAAAAACTTAGCATCTATCATCAGTAGGTAGACCGAGAAGAGCAGGAACTAGCATTGTTGGATCAGACGAAAGGAGATCTGACACCGAGAAGACGCTGAGGAGAAGTCGTCTGCTGCCCTGCGATCACTCATCACTTTGAAGAACTAGGAGAGTCGCAACCACCGTCGAAGGGTTTCCCATTGCCTAGCCACGCCGCGACAGAGAGGGCCGCTGACCGTGCCGAAGGGCAATGTTCCGTCGAGACAGCCCTGCACCTCCTCTGAGCCACACCACGGCCTCCATCACAGATAGAGAGAGCCAGAACACTACGCGAGACAACAAAACCTCAAGCGACGTCGAAGGGCACCAAACTCCGAGTCGTCACCGCCGCCACGAGCCCCCAAGAGAGAGGTCGACCAACAGCCCCAAGATGACCAAGGCAAAGGCTGCCGCCACATATCACTTCCACCGCCGCCACCAAGCAGACCAACAGACCAACAACACTCCAACCGAGACACCAAGCAACCCACGACGGATCCATGGCTCGAAGACTATGCCCCCAAGGGGGAAACGACATCAAAGATGGCGTCATCGTCCAATCCAAGGAAGGATTTTAGGCTTTCACCCGGAGCACATCAAGAACAGACTATGAAGCTTCACAATGATGCCTTCAAGAAGGGAAGTGGCGCCCGAGGGCGTCACCATCATCGCTGCCGACAAGGTCAGCAGTAGGCCTTCGCCTGAAGCTTCGCAGCCTGCACCTCAATGCCGCACATAGGACGCCGAGTCCGGCAAGCACATGAGCGCGAGATCTCACATCCCCCTGTCAGACCACGGAAGCGTCCTCGCCGTGTCCAAAAAGGAGCCCCCCCCCCCCCCACAGACGCCCTTGCTCACCATGAGCACTGTTGCTGATGGAAGGGGGGATCAATCTAGGCCGAACACCGGCACCACCACGGACAGAGCCAGATTCGTGCCCCCATCAGCTGCCAACCGCAGCAGAGACCAGCCCCTGCCTCCGACCACACCTGCTACTCGCCATCCACTACCGGCCTACAGCCTCCGCCACCAACCTCTGCCGAAACGCCCCACGCCTAGGCGCCAGATCTGGACGTGGTCGACAGCAGCCGCCGGAGGTTCGACAACCCAAGAGAGGGCGCATCACCTCCGAGCAAGCCTCGCCCAGCCAGCCCGAGTCCGCCGCCCTCCACCCCCCTCGCCTGCGACCCGCGCCGCCGCACACCACCTCCCCGCCGCCACACGCGCGCACGCGCATGAGGCACCACATCCAGCCACCTCGCGCCAGCCGGAGAGTTGCCCCGCCGCCGCCGTCCCCGGATCCAGGCGAGCTTTGCCAGCCGGAGCCTCTGGCGGTGGCGAGACGATGGAGGGGCTAGGGTGCAGAGGCGGCGGCGCTAGGTTTTTCGCCCCCGAGTCGCCAGGGAGGACGACGGGGGGGGGGGGGGGGGGGGAGAGGGGGGAACGCGAAAACGACTGCTCGTCGTTTCTTCTACGCCTAGTGTTTCGTTACAACTCTATGACGACAAAATGAAGCGTACGCGTCAGTATGGGTTTGGAGTGCTCGTGGACACTTCTCAGCTAAAACGTCACACTCAGGGTGCTGCTGAGCTTGTCACTTTTGTTTTCGACGGAGAGCTACCATGCCGACCGCTTTTGATACCGTAAAAAACTGCCCAAATGACCCAATTATGAGGCGCCCAGCGGAAAAGCGACCAGTGCTACGAACACCCACACAGTAGCAATCACAACGTGGCGCCCGAAGTTTCAACAATGGTGACCGGTAAGAGAAACTCTAGCAGACTCCGCATCCCGCCGACCCGCATAACTCATTTGCAGTTTGCGCAAAATAATTTTTGGGGGCCGGCGCGGGTTGGCGCAGATGCAGACCCTGCATAATGAACCCGTAAAAAAGCATATTCGCGGAATATACTTTTTTACGGGTCGGCTTATGCGGGTTATGATCAGGCGCAGCTTGTCCCGGCCCGTAAAACTTAGATTGATCTATCATAATGCATTTATTTGCTTTTGCAACAACATTAGATACAAAATATATCACCAAATCTTGGCTAGAATAGTAAATCCAAAGAAAACAAGAACCACAAGAATGCATTTCAGAAGATTTCCAACTTCCATAACTGCTCCCACTAGTTGTAGCAATATCTTCTCCATGCACTCATTGTTGATCTGTGGATTCTTGATCTTGTTTTGTTCATTCTTGATGCTTTCTTCATTCTTCATCTTTGATTTTGAAGAAGTCGACGTTGCTTCCTCTTTAGTTGCACATGCATCTGCATCATTGCCTTCGATTGTACTAAGGAGTGCACTAACATCTATTAAGTTTCTTTCTACCTACAAATCAATGTATTGGCCTTCCCAAAACCAAAATGAGCATCCATCGTCCTACACAAAAGATTGAGCAATCTCGGAGTGAGCTACGGTATTTGAACTTAAGAATGAGCTATGAGCTACCGCAAGTGCACGTACCCCATCGTTTTCGCATTTGTAGAACACCCATCTGGGGTGCTTCCGCGTGCCCGAAGTGAGCCGCAGCACTTGGCGTGGGCAGTCGTCGCACTGTATGAGCGACATCGGCAGGCCACAAAGACGCTGCGCGAGCACCGAGCACGGTGGACGGCCGGACGAGTCCATGCCCACAAACCTTCGGCAACGGCGGGCGGACGAACCCGCGCCTGCATGTGGCGATGCGCCCTTGCCTGGGCTGCGGGAGAGGCTCGCCGACCACTCCATCGCCTGGGGCAGTAACCGGCGGCAGGAAAAAAGCCAAATCCAACTGCCGGCGATGAAGCCGCAGATCTGCAAATCCGGCGGTCCGTCGATGCAGGGAGGAAGGGAAGGGAGGCCTCGTGCGCGTGGAGGCCTTCCAGCGTGCTCCTGCCGGCTGCTCTCACCGGAATCTTGGGCGACGACCGGCGGCGGCGCGAGGGGGGAGGAGGGGTGGTTGGTGGGGGAGAAAGCGCGGGATGAAATGTCCCCCCCACCAACCGCTTCCGCTCATATGTAGGGCACGCAGCCGCGCGCGGGGGTGGGGGGGTAGGGGGGGCGTTTTCCCTGGTTGGGGCGGGGAATTTGCCGCGCCCCGCAAAAATTTTTGCAGGCCGAGGCAAGATGCGGGTTCTGATCGGGATGCATTTTCGGCCCCGACCCACATTTTGACGGTTATTTTAGGGGTCGGGGCGGGATGCGGGGTCTACTAGAATTGCTCTAATAGCCTAATGGGAATAGTACGCGCAACACAGTGGTCAAGTCCAAAGACCAGCATGCATGCATGTGATCCATCGGCCAACCGACCGGGCAGTTTCGGAGCGAGCATGCGCGGCCGTTGGATCGCTATCGCTGTCGATTGAATGGTCCCGACAGACCGCGAGCACGTACGTCTACCGGTCTACGTGCCTCGGTCAAAAGTCGCTGCTCTCTAAACATGAAAGTTCGTGTTCGTACGCACGTGTATGGATCGGTTGCTAGGCCTCATCTACGATGGACAAAGAGAGACACATCAAGGCAAATGGTCTGGCGACGAGGACGTGGCACCTGCTTCCCAATTCCACATAAGCACCTCGTCTCTGCTCTCTTGACTCGGGAATCACTGGCCGGCCGATTGACTCGATGGAGAAAATTACTTATCGTGCATATGCTGAGACATTGGAGTTGTGTGAGAACATTGGCGTGGCCTCGTGTAGTGTTTGCTTATCCAAGAGTGGACATGAGACGGAAGAAACGAATGTGTGTCGACATGCATGTGCATGGTCGAATTGGATTGCGGGTGACCCGTCAGTCTATCAGGCTAAGGGGCATGGAGCTGGAGCAACGGATTGGATTGAGAAAAATGGGCGGCTCCCACCGCTCTCCTTGTCCAGCAGGCATAGCTAAGCCCTTAGCTGAATGTTTATTTTAAGAAATATAGATATATGCGAACATAAAAAGATTGGCAAAGCTTTGCATTCTCATGATCAAAACACCTGCTTTGTGTGTGATCAAAACACCGAGCAACACCGAGCAAGGAGTAAGACAACAGTAGTTTCATTGCAATTATTGTTTCTTCTGATGAGATATATACCATGCATATTATAGTTCTGTATGCACTGCGCCATGCATTATAGGATTGGTTGCCCCACGGCACAGCAGTAGACCTGCTATCAATCACTAGTTAATTACTACTACCTCCATCCTGATTTATTGGTCCTATTATATTTTGTGTCAAATTTTCATCATAAATCTAACTAAAAAAATTTCATGCATGTTATTAAAAATTATATCATTGAAAACTATGTTCAAATATCATCCAACGATATAATTCTTGTTGACATGCATTAACATTTTAATTGTTAAATATTTGATCAAATTTTAGCACAAATTATAAAAGGGACCAGCAAACCAGGACGGAGGTAGTAGTGGGTACGACGACGATGACATGGAGTGGATTAGTTTATTTTCATATGGAATCATGAGAGGCATATGTGCATGCATACCTTCTCGTCGCCCTCACCCCCCACCGGTCGCGCAAGCTCATACTGTCATACATATACTCCATAATATGGACTGTTGCAAAGCTTGGAGCATTTTCCATAATCTGGCGGCTTCTCTATGTCGACGAAAGAGACCGCTGTTTTGGATGCTCGATCAGGACAATGACAACCTAACCGGGACATGAATGACCGAAGCTTTAATAAACAAACAGTGGTTATCTAGCTATCCTGTGAACTCCATAAATCACGCTTGACTAGAGTATTATCTGCCCTGAAGGCGCTCCTGTAGCTGTAGCGTCCTGGATGAGGTACGTAGAGAAGAACAGATTGTGAGTTGTTTATGAACAAATTGAAGAGCAATCGAACAGCAGGTTGGAGGGTGGCAATCATGGATTAATGCATGCAGTGGGCGGTGAGGTGAGGTACGTGGATCCTACAGGCCTCCCGGTGTGTGTCCCACAAGCAACGCAACTCGGATCTCTCGCTCGTCCTTGCGGTGACTCATCCTCCCTACTATTCTATGATGATCGATCCATGGTGATTCGTCCAGCTAGATCTTTCCGTATCGTGTAGTGGTGTGAACGGGGCGCCACGTCGGAGAGGTACGTGTGGCACTGTTCCGCCGGGGTCGGCACGCGACGGCAGGGCCGTTTCGTACGGCCGCATACGTGTATGCGTGCGTGAGGGACGTGGCACGTGGCAACTCGTAGGAGAAGGACAGGAGTGTTGAAAGTAAAAGTAATTGAACGAAGGAACATCATCTATTTCATTGATTCTCAAATTATATATACACCCTGAAGAGACGCCTTGTAGAGGCCGCAGTTACAATATAGAGAGAGGGGGATAGAACGCGTCCGTACGAGACGACTGTTTGGTGTTGGACACACCTTTTTGAACTAAGGATTGTTTGCTAATTAACCTGTGTTAATTAACTAGCATGTAAATCTATTCCTAACGCTCTCCCTTGTGTAAGACCTCTTCTTAAATAATCCATTGTCGGATGATTCTTGTATATTCGTCATTCATCTTGAGAAATCCCTGTATAGTCTTTAAAGTCTTCTCCGAAAATCCTGTGGGGAAAATATGAGGAGAATAGTGTAGATATGTTGATAAAACTCCTTTAAACCCAATGGGAGAATTAATAAGGAGAGAAAGATGCAACATACAATGATAATTGTCTCTTGATAACTCATATGAGAAAAACCTTTGAAGAAGGAGAAAAATCATTGGTGAGTTTAGAGAACAATTACTATGTATTGAGGATTTCCTTTAAAAACCCAATAAAGAAAATGGAAAGTCTGACATATTATCTTTGAGAAGATATTGCCTCATTAAAAATCATTATGAGAAACTTTGAGAGAAAACTCATAAGGGAAAAGAGTGCGATCTGATATGCCATTGAAAACTCCTTTAAAACGTAGTGGAAAAATATAAGGAGAAATGATACGACATATACAGATACTTGTGTTTATATTGTCTCATTAAAAACCATTTATGAGAAACCATTAGGGGGGAATTCATTAAGGGAAAAAGAGTACAATATATGTAATCTGATGATTGCTAACATGTTATAGTTTGGGAAATTACTCCCCTGAAGTTTGCAAATCTAGAGGATGTGTCATACCAATTCCATTGACATAATCAAGAAATTATGATATTTGTTGGATTTTCACAGTATTCTGTTTGCAATTTGTTTCTTCACTTTTCAGTAATTCGTGAGGAAAAGTAATTTCCAAGTATTGTGATTTATGATATTGCTCTTCATATAACACGTAGTTATTAAGTAGCACAAGTGGTACCATCATGATAATCAAGTTATGTGATTCTGATGAATCTGGACCACATGATTTTTGGTGCGGTTAATTATTCGGCAGAGCAATGCATATTTTGTAAAGCTTCTAGATAAAACAATTATGTCAGAATGATAACTGGAAGTACTACCTCCATCTTTTTTATTGGTCCGCATTGTATTTTGTGTCAAATTTTAATCATGAAATTAACTAAGAAAATGTTCATGCATGTCACTAGAAATTATATCGTTGAAAACTATGTTCAAATACGAATGCAACGATATAATTTTTTTTGGCATGCATTAACATTTTGTTAGTTAAATATTTGGTCAAAATTTAACACAAACGACAAAGGGGATTAATAACCGGGATGGAGGTAGTCGCCGCTAAAGTATATTTAGATGACTTCCATAAGAAGGTTATTCCAACAAATTCAGTCATTCATATGGCATTGTTGGGATCAAATAAAGAGCCAATATCATCATATCATATCATGGTCATATCTTGATTTTCCTGATGGAATTGTCGAAGCTATATGATGAGCTTAAGATATAAGCTCTTATTCCTTATATCGACCGCATACCTTTTGTTGGAGGTTGCAGTCTGAAAAAACATAGCAAATACAGTGTCAGACCTGGCGTAGTTTGCAATTATATGAGTGCTTTGGCATTAGTGGGATACAAAGCTTCATGTCCTGATATCATTTCATTATCCCCAACAGGTATGAATGGATTATACCCTATCAGGGCAGTATGACCATACGTTTCTTTTATTGGCATGAGATATCCACATTGAACTACTCATATATGTTTTGGATAATGTAGATAACCTGTTTTTGAGGGAATGCTAAAGTTGTAAACTTAAGCTAAATTTGGTTGAATCCAAATTTTCCGTCTTGAGATGATTTTGCGTATGTTTAGGTCTTGTATAGATGTTGATGATGAGGTCATCGATGTACACTAAGTGATACAAGGAATCGAATTTGGAATTCTTTATTAACCACATAAATAATCATCATTATTTGAGTAGTCCTTTTAAAGAAGGGACTCATTTAGTCGGTAGTACCATGTGATTTCCGAGTATTTTGACTCATGGAGTAACTTCTGAAGGTTTACACAAAACATGTTGCGATTTGTTTTTAGATTTGGAATTATAAGCCCTCCAGGGACTTAAATACAGAAATCTGAAATGAGTGATTCATCAGAGTATGTAGTCACTGATCTATTAACTGAATGGATAATATTATTTGTACTTCTGATGGTATCCAAACATAATTCCACTCATATCAAGAGGGTATGTTACATCATAATTGATGTCGGGTCCCTGCGTGAACCCTTTTTGCTACATGCATCGATTTATCTCCGCCTCATTGACTTTATTCATGAATGAGAAGTTACTTGTATTCCATATGGAAGATACTTATGAGGAGTATGTATTACTATGGTAAATACAACACTTTTGTTGAGCAAGTTCTATTCTTCATGTGAACCAATATGAGTGCAAGAGCACTCTACCATGGATTTAGGTTCAGTGCCCAAAAGGTTTTAGCAATGATGAGAAGAAATAAATGTCGACAAATGTAGTCTTTTGTTATATGATTCTGGTGAAACCGATGAAATTTGTGGAAATGTGTTTATTCGTTTTTAACTCACTGTGATTTCCTACAACAATAGAGTCAAGGTGTTTCGATGTCTCAGCACTAAAAATAGTGCGCACTTCTATGCTGGGCTTTGGATGATGAGCATCCTATGAGGTGTCTTTCATCTTGATGTTGAACTGCATTTACCGATTGATGATCTAGTTTCCTTTGTTTTCGCGGAAGCATGTGAGCAATTATATCTCATGTAGTCATATGTCTCCCCCTCTTGCTCTCATTTAGGGAGAACGGTGGTTTATTAGGTACCTCCATTTTCTTTAACATTTTACTGCAGGAATATAAAATTTAGTGACACCATTGTCATCAATAGATGTATGTGGCAGATTTGTAATGTGTTGCAAATATATGATTCTCTGAACTTCTAGTTCAGATTCTGAAGTACGTGGACATAAGGACTAAATCTTAATGACTTAGTTCTTGGCATTCTTTGTGGTACCAATCTCCCCTAATGCCAGAAAATGTCCTTATTCCTGATGCATCAACATATGGGATGATAATAGCTCCCCAATTTGGGGCTCAATTTATTTAAGATTGACGGATAAATAGTTATTCCTCACATAGATCCCTAAATTGCAGTGAGGGCCATTGATGTATGCTAGAGTGGTGATATCGTTATGTAACAGAATTATTGCAGATGGGAAATACTTTATGATTTTCATGTACTTACGAGGGGAAGTAGTATAATATGCAGTTGTTATGATTTAGATCATACTTACGGTCTACGGCCGTAAATGTCCAACAAGAGTCTGGTAAATGTCTCTCTCAGGCATGTGCACTGCATGACCCCGCTCCTTGCCCCCGCCGATGGCCACCCCAGCCCCGACGTCCACAGGGCCAACCGCCCAGTGCTGGAGTTTTCTGCTGTGGAGATCACCTTGCGCTTGCCCATGGCGCTCGCTGATCTGAATTTTGACAAAGGACAAGACTTTGCGTCTGAGATATGGAGAAAGTGGGGTGTTCCTATCAACTTCGAGGAAGGTAAGGACATTGAAGAATTCCTCCTAGTGGTAGAGTTCACTAGATCTAAGATCAGATTATCTGAAGAATCTGTTAGCACTATTCTTCTCTCATGCTTTGGAGGCCAGGCATCTTTGTTCAAAGTCAAGCTCTTGCAAAACCGGTCCTTCAAGTTCTCTGTCTCATCCAAGGAAGTTGGTTTCTCTATCATCAAGGAAGGTAATATCAATCTGCCTCTTTTGAATATGAATTTCCTTCTTTGGGGAAATGGCGGGCCAAATTCCTCCTGGGAACTAGATTAGTATCTCAAATATGAGGAGGATGCATGGACCCATATCTTTCGACGCCATCCTAGCAAATCTTATCTTCAAGCTCTTAGATCCCCTGCAGTTTTCCAAAATCCAAGCAATCGTGATCTTCGATCATACTAGACATTCAATGATAATCGTGTGGCACCATCTACGGGCGCGGATGGATGCTTAGGCGTTAATGCTATCAATGCTGCAGTTTCTGGCAATAAGGCAGGATCTCCGCATATTCAAAACGGCCCACAAGGCCCCTTCTGTGTGCGCTGCCTGCTAACAGGCCACATCAGGCCGGAGTGCAAAAATAGGATCAAATGTAGGCATTGTAAGCGTTGGGGCCATATTGAGTGGGATTGTTTCTCTCAGGCCCAACCAAGCCCAGTCAATGTGCCCAACACCCAGGTTCACCCGATGATCGAAATTCCGAGGCATCTTCCCACTGTTCCCGCGATTGTGACTATCCATATCGTATTGGTGCCGACCAATCGGTCTAATCAGGTTAATGCTCTGCAATCACTCCGGGTTGGCAGCCATTGCCCTGCCTCTTCCCAAAGCTCCATAGCCTGGCATCTCCAAGAGTCGATTATTCCATCCAACTCTTCCCCTCGCTGCGCCACAGCTCAAATCTCACACCACGCGTCAATGGTGACGTTCCCCTTCAATCCAACTCCCTTCCTTCCTCATCACAACATTGAGGTTGAAGGTAGGCCGACGATAGTCAAGGTCATCAATGGTGCAGCGTCGTCGACACATGAGGAATGTGTGATTGCATCCATAGTTTCGCTGCCCAACCTCCCGGTGGCCTTCAACACTATCAGAGAGGTACTTTCAGATTTCCTCAATGAGAAGCAGTTAGGTTTTTTCTGAGATTGAGCCCTGTCTTTTTGGGCAAGCATATATTAAGATGAGCAGTGTCTTCGACAAAGATGAACTGGTCTCCTCTAGTCCACATATGTTTACTGATGGTCATGTCATATTCCAAAAGCACAATAAGGGTATGAATTGGAGACGTTTGGTGCTTAATAGAGAGGCTTGGATCTTACTATGTGGTTACCCTCTAGATAGAAGGAACATTGAGGAAGTAAACAATGCTATTAGGAATTGGGAAATTTTTGTAGTGGGATAGAGCCAGGAGTACAAGGGCTAGTCCGATGGTGAAAGTTAGAGTAGAGGAGCTAAGAGATATCCCAACTAGCATTGTATTTGGTGAAGGATACGATTTTCAAACAGACTCTCTTACTATTCTTGTTGTTATCCTTCAGCAATAGATTTTGGGTGAGGAAGCACCTGATGAGGACCCCATTGACCCTCATGGTAACCCACATCCTGCCCCTCAATAGGAGAATTTCCGTCCTAATCAGCATAATCTGTTCTTTGGTCCACTACAGCAACATGAGCAAGAAGATCATCCACCACTCAATCAGCAACTAGCCCCTCAGCCTAATCTTCAACTTGCTCTCAATGTGGGGGCACCAGATGAGCACCTCAATGACAACTTAGGAGATGAGGAGGACCAGGGTGAAATGCCAGGGTGGGGGCACTGGGCTATGCCACATGATGTTGATCAAGAGATGCATGTTGGTGAATTTCTGGCACTGCAAGATATTTTTGAGCCTATGGAGGAGGAGGCTAATAATGCCCCCAATGCCAACAACAACATTACAGTTTCAGATATTTGCTACGTCTTGAGCTTGCGTTGGTTTTCCTTGAAGAGGAAAGGGTGATGCAGCAATAGTAGCGTAAGTACTTCCCTCAGTTTTTGAGAACCAAGGTATCAATCAAGTAGGAGGCTCCTCACAAGTCTCACACACCTACACAAACAAACAAAGAACTCGCAACGAACACAATAAAGGGGTTGTCAATCCCATCACGGCCACTTGCGAAAGTGAGATCTGATAGAGATAATATGATAAGATAAATATATTTTTGATATTTTTATAATATAGATTGGAAAAGTAAAGATGCAAATAAAAGTAGATTGAAAGCTTATATGATAAAAGATAGACTCGAGGGCCATAGGTTTCACCAGTGGCTTCTCTCAAGATAGCATAAGTATTACAGTGGGTGAACAAGTTACCGTCGAGCAATTGATACAAAAGCGAATAATTATGAGATTATCTAGGCATGATCATGTATATAGGCATCACGTCCGTGACAAGTAGACCGACTCCTGCCTGCATCTACTACTATTACTCCACACATCGACCGCTATCCAGCATGCATCTAGAGTATTAAGTTCATAAGAACAGAGTAACGCTTTAAGAAAGATGACATGATGTAGAGGGATAAACTCATGCAATATGATATAAACCCCATCTTTTTATCCTCGATGGCAACAATACTATACGTGCCTTGCTGCCTCTGCTGTCACTGGGAAAGGACACGGCAAGATTGAACCCAAAGCTAAGCACTTGTCCCATTGCAAGAAAGATCAATCTAGTAGGCCAAACCAAACTGATAATTCGAAGAGACTTGCAAAGATAACTCAATCATACATAAAAAAATTCAGAGGAGATTCAAATATTTCTCATAGATAAACTTGATCATAAACCCACAATTCATCGGATCTCGACAAACACACCACAAAAAGAGTTACATCGAATAAATCTCTAAGAAGATCAACGAGAACATGATATTGAGATCCAAAGAGAGATAAGAAGCCATCTAGCTAATAACTATGGACCCGAAGGTCTGTGGTAAACTACTCACAACTCATCGGAAGGGCTATGTTGTTGATGTAGAAGCCCTCTGTGGTCGATTCCCCCTCCGGCGGAGCGCCGGCGAAGGCTCCAAGATGGGATCTCGCGGATACAGAAGATTACGGTGGTGGAAATAGCTTTTTGTGGTCTCCCCTGATGTTTTCGGGGTACATAGGTATATATAGGAGGCAGAAGTACGTCGGTGGATGCCCGAGGGCCCACGAGACAGGGGGCACACCCATCAGGGGGGGGCCTCCACCCTCGTGGCTTTCTCGATTGCTTCTTGACTTGCACTCCAAGTCCTCTGGATTGCGTTTGTTCCAAAAAGATCGCTCCTGAAGGTTTCATTCCGTTTGGACTCCGTTTGATATTCCTTTTCTTCGAAATACTGAAATAGGCAAAAAAACAGCAATACGGGCTGGGCCTCCGGTTAGTAGGTTAGTCCCAAAAATGATATAAAGGTGTAAAGTAAAGCCCATAAACATCCAAAACAGGTAATATAATAGCATGGAACAATCAAAAATTATAGATACATTAGAGACGTATCAATATTCCACCAGATCACAGTGTCAGTTCTGATGCTTCTGCCAATGGACCTTTGGCGCCAACCTTTCAAATCCTACCAGACTTAAACTTGAACATCCAACCCAATGGGCCTATAGATCATGCACATGTCTATGTGCACATTCAGGCATTAGTGCCCATACAGGCCCAATAACATATACAGAAAGTGCATGTGCCCCAGCCCACCCACCAGCAACAGAACAGAATTATCAACCAAGTGATCCAGTTTGGTCCAGATCCACTAATGGAGACCTCTACCTAGCAGTCTGATAGTTTTTAGAGGGACATTTTGGCCGACCCAATGATTTTTGAATCACTATTTACTCCTAAGAACTGCTCTCATATTGAACAAAATACACTCACAGATACACAATCAGACCCTAGTAGACCTTAATCTGAATCTGATGGTAAGAAAGATAAAGAGGTGGAGGATGGTGTTGATCTGGCCTCTGAGGACATGGCAGCCCTTGATGCTCTGCATGATCTAGGTGAGAACAAATTATCTGACACAACATCCCCTCCCAGGATTTCCTAGTCCTGCTTATCTTAATCAAGCGTATACTGTCTGCCTAGGTACTCTGCACCTCGAGCAGGAGAATATAGAGGCAATAGAGAATCTTATCCACCGCAATCCAAGTACTGAAGAAGCTCTACTTGGCAAAGAAGGGGCTCTGGTTTGGAAAGAACATTTCTCCTACCAAGGACATCATTAACATCATCCATGTACCATATGAATGGATCAATTTTCTTTTTGTCTCTTTGCTCAATCCAGATAAATTTGATTGGGCCAAAAAAATCATCTCCTCAACTGTCTGGGAAATCATCTCCACCAACTCTAAGTCTAACATGACCATGCAATTTGTTATACCAGACAAGTGTCCTTCTCATAGCTTATTGGATGGTATGTTACACTCTTTTTCTCAGGGCACCCAAAAAACTTCCAACCCTGAGGAGAACTCTGCTTCTGAAGCTAAATCAGCATCCTCCACCTCTGCTATGCACAAATCGAAGAAGAGGAAGGAGAAGGTCCCATTAGTGGAAACTGAGGTAAGGAGAAGCTGCAGATTACAGAAATTATTCAAAGGTTTTAAAGAAGCTGTATGTAGAGATAGGGACTGCCTTTCTTGTCACTCTGCCCCTCCAAGCTTACCTGCTAAGTTCATTAAAAGCTTGAACACCACTTTTTGCAAGGTTGCTGACAAAGACACCACTGAAGAAATCCTTTGCAAGAAGGCCAGGAGGACCAAAGGAGATAACTCTATAGCAGAAGGCACCAAAGGTGCAAAGGAGAAGACCAAGAAGTGGATCTAAACTATGGAAGCCACTGTCAAGAGAGAACTTTTGTTTTTCTAGTGCTTAGTTTGTAATAAACTTAGTGTGATGGCCTGTAAGACTTTTATGCTCAGCTGCCTCTCTGTCAGGAAGACTGTTGAACAATTTGTTCATATTTGAAAGGTTTATCCTAATTCTTGGGTTGTGCCATAGTACCTTATCTATTCTAGTATTGTTAGATCAACATCCCTTTTGTAATGAACAGAGATTGGAACATACTTAACTGGAACATTAGGGGTCTAAATGACCCCCAAAAATGGCAAGCTATTGCAAACAAGATTCATGAAACCAATTGTTCCATTATATGCTTTCAAGAAACCAAGAGAGAGAACATTGACTCTACTTTCATCAAAAAATTCTGTCCTAGGAGAATTTCCAAATTCCAATTCCTTCCCTCTACTGGGGCTTCTGGTGGTTTACTTGTTGCTTGGAATGAACACATCTTTTCAGACCAACTCTTTCATAGCAATGATTTCTCCATCTCTATCTAATTTACTTCAAAGCACAATGGTGAGAACTGGATCCTGACCAATGTCTATGGCCCATGTCAACAAAATGAGAGACACAATTTTCTGCAGTGGTTTGAAAACTTCACTTTACCAGATGACACAAACTGGATTATTTTGGGGGACTTTAATTTTATCAGATACCCTAATAACAGAAGCAGAGATGGTGGTAATATTGGAGATATGTTAGCTTTCAATGAAGCTATGAGCAAGCAGGCACTCATTGAGGTTCCACGTAAAGGCAGGAACTTTACATGGAGCAATATGCAAGATAGCCCTTTATTAGAAAAACTGGACTGGTGCTTCACTTCTGAAGCTTGGACACTTAGATACCCTGCTACATATGCTTACCCACTAGCTAAAACCACCTCAGATCATGTCCCAATCAAGATTTCCATTGGATCATCCATTCCAAAATCCAGGGTATTTAGATTTGAAAATTATTGGTCGGAGCATCACCAATTCAAAGAAGTTGTGCAAAATATCTGGACTCAAGAAGTGAATGAAGTGGATAGTGCAAAAACTATAGCAGTAAAGTTTAAAAGGTTGAGGAAGGGTTTGAAAATTTGGGCAAAGAAATTATCAGACGAAAGGAAAGTTATAGAATGCATAAATTTCCTTATCTTATGTTATGATACCTTTGAGGAATACAGATCCCTCACAGGAGGAATTTAATGGCAGAGATATCATCAAATCTCACCTACAAGCTGTCCTAGAACTCCAAAGTATATATTGGAAGCAGAGAGCTACAATCAGACAAATTAAAGTGGGAGAAGCCAACACTATGTACTTCCAAGCCAGAGCTACTATCAAACACAGAAACAACTACATTGCAATGCTGAGAGATGAAATAGGTTTGGAGCACCAAGATAATAATGCCAAAGCTGCTATCTTATATAAAGCTTTCAAGGATAGAACGGGAACCAAGACAGAGACACAAAACCCACTACTTCCACCCATGGATAATCTAACTAACTTGGAAATTCCTTTTTCCAAGGAGGAAATAGATAAAGTGGTGCAACATATGCCTGCTGAAAGCACCAGGACTTGATGGATTTAATGCAACATTCCTCAAGCATTGCTGGGACATCATAGCACCAGACTTCTACAAACTCATTGAGGACTTTCACTCTGGCAAGGTCAACATCAGAGCATCAATTACTCTATCACTCTGATAGCAATACATGATGCAGCTTCAACACCAGCAGACTTCAGACCTATTTCCCTGCTCAACTGTACTCTTAGGATCAGCACCAAATTATTGGCAAACAAATTACAAAAAGTTATTTTGAGCATGGTTCATAAGAATCAATATGGTTTTCTTAATAACAGGTGCATCCAAGATTTTCTGGCATGGGCTTATGAATATATATACCAATGACAAAAGATTAAAAAGAGCTCATTCTTCTAAAGCTGGATTTTGAGAAGGCATTTCCTATGATCAGCCATGATACCATTATGGAAGTTATGCAGGCAAAAGGATTCAATGGATCAAGATGATCTATGAGACTGGTTGATAACCCACAAGTGTAGGGGATCGCAACAGCTTTCGAGGGTAAAGTATTCAACCCAAATTTATTGATTTGACACAAGCGGAGCCAAAGAATCTTATTGAGTATTAGCAGTTGAGTTGTCAATTCAACCACACCTGGATAACTTAGTATCTGCAGCAAAGTATTTAGTAGCAAAGTAGTATGATAATAAAGGTAACAGTAGCAAAAGTAATATTTTTGGGTTTTGTAGTAATTGTAACAATAGCAACGGAAAAGTAAATAAGCGAAGCACAAGATGTGAAAAGCTCGTAGGCATTGGATCAGTGATGGATAATTATGTCGGATGCGATTCCTCATGTAATAGCTATAACATAGGGTGACACAGAGCTAGCTCCAATTCATCAATGTAATGTAGGTATGTATTCCGAATATAGTCATACGTGCTTATGGAAAAGAACTTGCATGACATATTTTGTCCTACCCTCCCGTGGCAGCGGGGTCCTTACGGAAACTAAGGGATATTAAGGCCTCCTTTTACTAGAGAACCGGAACAAAGCATTAGCACATAGTAAATACATGAACTCCTCAAACTACGGTCATCACCGAGAAGTATCTCGATTATTGTCACTTCGGGGTTGTCGGATCATAACACATAATAGGTGACTATAGACTTGCAAGATAGGATCAAGAACACACATATATTCATGAAAAAAATAATAGGTTCAGATCTTCAATCATGGCACTCGGGCCCTAGTGACAAGCATTAAGCATAGCAAAGTCATAACAACATCAATCTCAGAACATAGTGGATACTAGGGATCAAACCCTAACAAAACTAACTTGATTACATGGTAAATCTCATCCAACCCATCACCGTCCAGCAAGTCTATGATGGAATTACTCATGCATGGCGGTGAGCATCATGAAATTGGTGATGGAGGATGGTTGATGATGACGATGGCGACGAATCCCCCTCCCCGGAGCCCCGAACGGACTCCAGATCAGCCCTCCCGAGAGGGATTAGGGCTTGGCGGCGGCTCCGTATCGTAAAACGCGATGAAACTTCCTCTCTGATTTTTCTCTCCATGAGATGGAAAATATGGAGTTGGAGTTGAGGTCGGCGGAGCCTCAGGGGGCCCATGAGGCAGGGGGCGCGCCAAGGGGGTAGGCGCGCCCCCCACCCTCGTGGACAGGGTGTGGGGCCCCTGGTCTTGATTCTTTCTCTTGTATTTTTTATATTTTCCGATACTTGCCTCCGAGGATTTTCAATACATTCTGAGAACTTTTGTTTTCTACACATAAAACAACATCATGGCAGTTCTACTGAAAACAGCGTCAGTCCGGGTTAGTTTCATTCAAATCATACAAGTTAGAGTCCAAAACAAGGGCAAAAGTGTTTGGAAAAGTAGATACGTTGGAGACGTATCAACTCCTCAAGCTTAAACCTTTGCTTGTCCTCAAACAATTCAGTTGATAAACTGAAAGTGATAAAGAAAAACTTTTACAAACATCTTTGCTCTTGTTGTTGTAAACATGCAAAGCCAGCATTCAGGTTTCAACAAATATTATAAACTAACCATACTCACAATAACACTTAGGTCTCACAATCACTCATATCAATGGCATAATCAGCTAGCGAGCCATAATAATAAAACTCGGATGACAACACTTTCTCAAAACAATCATAACATGATATAACAAAATGGTATCTCGCTAGCCCTTTCAGAGACCGCAAAACATAAATGCAGAGCACCTTTAAAGATCAAGGGCTGACTAAACATTGTAATTCATGGTAAAAGAGATCCAGTCAAGTCATACCCAATATAAACCAATAGTAATGAAGGCAAATGACAGTGTGCTCTCCAGCGGGTGCTTTTTAATAAGAAGGTGATGACTCAACATAAAAGTAAATAGATAGGCCCTTCGCATAGGGAAGCAGGGATTTGTAGAGGTGCCAGAGCTCGATTTTAAAATAGAGATTGAATAACATTTTGAGCGGCATACTTTCACTGTCAACGCAACAACTATGAGATGGCTGTATCTTCCATACTACATGCATTATAGGCAGTTCCTAAACAGAATGGTAAAAGTTTATACTCGCCCACCAACAAGCATCAATCCATGGCTTGCTTGAAACAACGAGTGCCTCCAACTAACAACAACCCTGGGGGAGTTTTGTTTAATTATTTTGATTTGCTTTGATCTTTTTGGATCATGGGACTGGGCATCCCGGTTACCGGCCCTTTCTCGTGAATGGGGAGCGGAGTCCACTCCTCTTGAGAATAACCCACCTAGCATGGAAGATATAGGCAGCCCTAGTTGAAAGATGAGCTACTCGAGCATACAAAACAGAATTTCATTTGAAGGTTTAGAGTTTGGCACATACAAATTTACTTGGAACGGTAGGTAGATACCGCATATAGGAAGGTATGGTGGACTCATATGGAACAACTTTGGGGTTTTAAGGAGTTTGGATGCACAAGCAGTATTCCCGCTTAGTTGTGAAGGCTAGCAAAATTCATTCAAAGGAGGATACCATCCCATCATACCACATCATAATCATTCTAATAGCATGTTGGCACGCAAGGTAAACCATTATAACTCATAGCTAATCAAGCATGGCACAAGCAACTATAATCTCTAAATGTCATTGCAAATATGTTTACTTCATAATAAGCTGAATGAGGAACAATGAACTCATCATATTTACAAAAACAAGAGAGGTCGAGTTCATACCAGCTTTTCTCATCTCAACCAGTCCATCATATTACGTCGTTATTGCCTTTCACTTGCACGACCGAATGGTGTGTATAATAATAATAGTGCACGTGCATTGGACTAAGCTGGAATCTGCAAGCATTCAACTCAAGACAGAAGATAAAGTAATATGGGCTCTAAATTAAATAAACAATCATGCATATGAGAGCCACTAAACATTTTCAATATGGTCTTCTACTCTCGACCCCAAAGGAAATAAAAGAAAATAAAACTATTTACACGGGAAAGCTCCCAACAAGTAAAAAGAAGAATGAGAAATATTTTTGGGTTTTCATTTTAACTCTACTACAAGCATGGAAATTAAACTAACTAATTTTTTTGGTTTTTCTTAAGGTTTATCAAATACACAAGAAGAAAACTAGAAAAAGAAAATTAAACTAGCATGGATAATACAATGAAAGAGTATGAGCACCGACGACTAGAATAGTGTGTGAACATGAATGTAAAGTCGGTGAGAAATACGTACTCCCCCAAGCTTAGGCTTTTGGCCTAAGTTGGTCTAATGCCAAGGATAGCCTGGCTAATATCTGTAGTTGTAACTGGGGTCGTACTGAGATGCAGCAGCAAATGCCTCATGAGCCGCGGCATGTTGGCAAGTCGCCTCCGCTCTGCCCTCGTGTTCAGCTGGTTCCTCCCTGGTAACAACATATCTTCCTTTTGCCTGGTAATCAAAAAGGGAAGGAGCAGGAAGAGTAACATGGACAGCGCTACGTCTGTCAAAGATTAGTCGATACTGGAGGAATTGTTCATTCCTCTTAAGAAAATGAGGTTGGACCAATGGAGGAGTCACATGCCAAGTAACAATCTCCCAAAGCAGTTTTGTGAATGGAGCTTTGAGCAAGGAGATCGAAAATCGCAGCAAAATGAGCTAGAACTCGTGCTTGAGCTGGATGGGGATTTTCTTTGGGAAGAAGATGGAGTGTGTGGGTGCTGGCATAAGTGGAGGGGGGCCACCAGGGGCCCACGAGACAGGGGGCACGCCTAGGGGGTGTGGGCGCGCCCTCCACTCTCGTGGCCTGGTGCTTGCCCCTCCTGCAGTGTTTTCAAAGCCTAAAATCCTCAAATATTCCATAAAAATGATACTAAATTTGCAGGGCATTTGGAGCATTTTTATGTTCGGGATATTTTTTTATTGCACAAATAATTCAGAAAACAGACGGATAATATTATTTTTGCTTTATTTAATCTAAATAACAGAAAGTAAAAAAAAGGTACAGAAGGTTGTGCTTTCTAGTTTCATCCATCTCATGATCATCAAAATGAATCCACTAACAAGGTTTATCAAGTCTTGTTAACAAACTCATTCCGAATAACACGGAACCGGAGAAATTTCGAATAACACTAAGTTACCTCAACGGGGATATGAACATCCCCAACAATAAGAATATCATATTTTTTCTTGACAGTAGGGAGAGGAAATTCAAAACCTCCAATAATAATGGTTAGAACTTTTCCAATAGAATTGATGCTATGAACTTGAGATTGTTTCCTCGGAAAGTGTACCATATGCTCATTACCATTAATGTGAAAAGTGACATTGCCTTTGTTGCAATCAATAACAGCCCCTGCAGTATTCAAAAAAGGTCTACCAAGGATAATCAACATACTATCGTCCTCGGGAATATCAAGAATAACAAAGTCCGTTAAGATAGTGACATTTGCAACCACAACAGGCACATCCTCACAAATACCGACAGGTATAGCAGTGGATTTATCAGCCATTTGTTAAGATATTTCAGTAGGTGTCAACTTATTCAATTCAAGTCTACGATATAAAGAGAGGGGCATAACACTAACACCAGCTCCAAGATCACATAAAGCAGTTTTGACATAATTTCTTTTAATGGAGCATGGTATAGTTGGTACCCCCCGATCTCCAAGTTTCTTTGGTATTCCACCCTTAAAAGTGTAATTAGCAAGCATGGCGGAAATTTCAGCTTCCAGTATCTTTCTTTTGTTTGTAATGATGTCCTTCATATACTTAGCATAAGGATTTACTTTAAGCATATCAGTTAAGCGCATACGTAAGAAAATAGGTCTAATCATTTCAGCAAAGCGCTCAAAATCCTCATCATCCTTTGTCTTGGATGGTTTAGGAGGAAAGGGCATGGGTTTCTGAACCCATGGTTCTCTTTCTCTACCATGCTTCCTAGCAACAAAATCTCTCTTATCATAATGTTGATTCTTTGATTGTGGGTTATCAAGATCAATAGCAGGTTCAGCTTCTACTTCATTATTTTTGCTAGGTTGAGCATCAACATGAACATTATCATTAACATTATCGCTAGGTTCATGTTCATCACCTGATTGTGTTTCAGCATCAGAAACAGAGATATCATTGGAATTCTCATGTGTGTCTACAACAGGTTCACTAGAAGCATGCAAAGTCCTATCGTTTTTCTTTTTCTTCTTTTTGGAAGAAGTAGGTGCCTCTAAATTATTTCTCTGAGAATCTTGCTCGATTCTCTTAGGGTGGCCTTCAGGATACAAAGGTTCCTGAGTCATTCTACTAGTTCTAGTAGCCACTCTAAAAGCAAAATCAAGTTTATTATTTAATTCATCAAGCAAATCATTTTGAGCTTTAAGTACTTGCTCAGCTTGAGTAGCAACCATAGACGCATATTTGCTAATGAGTTTAAGTTCACCTTTAACTCTAGCCATATAATCACTCACGCGTCCTATCTCAAAAGCGTTATTCTTTAATTCTCTACCAACATAAGCATTAAAACTTTCTTGTCTAGCCATAAAGTCATCAAATTCATCTAAGCATGGGCAATGAAACTTAGTAAAGGGAATTTCAACTTTATCATATCTATAGAGAGAATTTACCTTCACTACCTGTGTCGGGTTATCAAGACAATGTGGTTCTTCAACAAGCGGTATATTAAGACCATGCATTTCTTCGATAGGTGGTAAATTCTTAAAATCTTCAGCTTTTATACCTTTTTCTTTCATTAATTTCTTTGCCTCTTGCATATCTTTCAGGACTGAGAAATAGAACTCCCTTCTTCTTCAGAGTGGGTTTAGGAATAGGCTCAGGAGTTGGCTCAATTGGTTCAGGAATTGCCTCAGGAATTGGCTTGGGAAGAGTCCAGTTATTTTCATTAGTCAACATATTATTCAATAGTAATTCAACTTCGTCGACTGTTCTTTCCCTGAAAACACAACCAGCACAACTATCCAAGTAGTCCTTGGAAGCATCGGTTAGTCCATTATAAAAGATATCAAGCATTTCATTTTTCTTAAGAGGATGATCAGGCAAAGCATTAAGTAATCGGAGAAGCCTCCCCCAAGCTTGTGGGAGACTCTCTTCTTTGATTTGCACAAAATTATATATTTCCCGCAAGGCAGCTTGTTTCTTATGGGCGGGGAAATATTTAGCAGAGAAGTAATAAATCATATCCTGCGGACTACGCACACAACCAGGAGCAAGAGAATTAAACCAAGTCTTAGCATCACCCTTTAATGAGAACGAAAATATCTTGAGGATATAGAAATAGCGAGATTTATCATCATTAGTGAACAGGGTGGCTATATCATTCAACTTGGTAAGATGTGCCACAACAGTTTCAGATTCAAGGCCATAAAAAGGACCAGATTCAACCAAAGTAATAATCTCAGGATCAACAGAGAATTCATAATCCTTATCAGTAAAACAGATAGATGAAGTAGTAAAAGCAGGGTCAGGTTTCATCCTAGCATTAAGAGACTACTGTTTCCATTTAGCTAATAATTTCTTAAGATCATATCTATCTTTACAAGCAAAGATAGCCCTAGCAGCTTTCTCATTCATAACATAACCCTCAGGAACAACAGGTAATTCATAATCAGGGGGAGAACTTTCATCATCACTATCATCAATAATAGCATCTTCAATAATTTCATTCTCTCTAACCCTAGCAAGTTGTTCATCAAGAAATTCACCTAATGGCAAAGTGGTATCACGCACAGAAGTAGTTTCATCATAAGTATCATGCATAGCAGAAGTGGCATCATCAATAACATGCGACATATCAGAATTCATAGCAGTAGCAGGTTTAGGTGTCGCAAACTTACTCATAACAGAAGGAGAATCTAGTGCAGAGCTAGATGGCAGTTCCTTACCTCCCCTCATAGTTGAGGGAAAAATCTTGGTTCTTTCGTCTTTCAAGTTCTTCATAGTGATCAACAGAAATAAATCCCAAGTGACTCAAAGAACAGAGCTATGCTCCCCGGCAACGGCGCCAGAAATTAGTCTTGATGACCCACAAGTGTAGGGGATCGCAACAACTTTCGAGGGAAAGTATTCAACCAAAATTTATTGATTCGACACAAGGGGAGCCAAAGAATATTATTGAGTATTAGCAGTTGAGTTGTCAATTCAGCCACACCTGGATAACTTAGTATCTGCAGCAAAGTATTTAGTAGCAAAGTAGTATGATAATAAAGGTAACAGTGGCAAAAGTAATATTTTTGGATTTTGTAGTAATTGTAACCATAGCAACGGAAAAGTAAATAAGCGAAGCACAAGATGTGAAAAGCTCATAGGCATTGGATCAGTGATGGATAATTATGTCGGATGTGATTCCTCATGTAATAGCTATAACATAGGGTGACACAGAACTAGCTCCAATTCATCAATGCAATGTAGGCATGTATTCTGAATATAGTCATATGTGCTTATGGAAAAGGACTTGCATGCCATCTTTTGTCCTACCCTCCCGTGGCAGCGGGGTCCTTACGGAAACTAAGGGATATTAAGGCCTCCTTTTAATAGAGAACCGGAACAAAGCATTAGCACATAGTAAATACATGAACTCCTCAAACTACGGTCATCACCGAGAAGTATCTCGATTATTGTCACTTCGGGGTTGTCGGATCATAACACATAATAGGTGACTATAGACTTGCAAGATAGGATCAAGAACACACATATATTCATGAAAAAATAATAGGTTCAGATCTTCAATCATGGCACTCGGGCCCTAGTGACAAGCATTAAGCATAGCAAAGTCATAACAACATCAATCTCAGAACATAGTGGATACTAGGGATCAAACCCTAACAAAACTAACTTGATTACATGGTAAATCTCATCCAACCCATCACCGTCCAGCAAGTCTATGATGGAATTACTCATGCATGGCGGTGAGCATCATGAAATTGGTGATGGAGGATGGTTGATGATGACAATGGCGATGAATCCCCCTCTCCGGAGCCCCGTATGGACTCCAGATCAGCCCTCGTGAGAGAGATTAGGTCTTGGCGGCGACTCCGTATCGTAAAACGCGATGAAACTTCCTCTCTGATTTTTTCTCTGCGAGACGGAATATATGGAGTTGGAGTTGAGGTCGGCGGAGCCTCAGGGGGCCCACGAGATAGGGGGCGCGCCCAAGGGGGTGGGCGCGCCCCCCACCCTCATGGACAGGGTGTGGGCCCCCTGGTCTTGATTCTTTCTCCAGTATTTTTTATATTTTCTGAAACTTGCCTCCGAGGATTTTCAGGACATTCTGAGAACTTTTGTTTTCTACACATAAGACAACATCATGGCAGTTCTGCTGAAAACAGCGTCAATCCGGGTTAGTTTCATTCAAATCATACAAGTTAGAGTCCAAAACAAGGGCAAAGTATTTGGAAAAGTAGATACGTTGGAGACGTATCATTGGTTTCTCATCCATTTTACTCAATGGGGTCCCAGGAAAACAATTCTAGTGCAAGAAAGGTGTTAGGCAAGGAGACCCTCTTTCTCCACTGATTTTTTTCATTACTGCTGACATCTTACAGTCCATGATGAATGAAGCTATGCAGCACTCTTTGGTCTCCTCTCCTTTGCTTCATAATTGAAGTCCAGATTTTCCTATAATCCAATATGCTGATGACACCATTCTTGTGGCCCATGCTGATATCAGACAAGTATACCACATCAAGAATTTGCTACTTCATTATGCAGAATACAAAGGTCTGAAGGTTAACTACTCCAAATCTACCCTGGTTTCTCTTAACACCCCACAACATAAAATGCATGAGATATCAAACCTCTTGGGATGTAATATTGGTACTCCACCACATAAATATTTGGGACTCCCCCTTTGCAACACCAAACCAAGAGTCATTGACTATGTTCCACTTCTAAAGAGAATTGAGAACATATTACTAGGATGCTCTACCCTTTGGTCCACTGGGGATAAGCTCACCCTTCTCAAGTCCGTCTTTACAAGCATGCCTACGTTCTTCATGTGTACTTTCAGGATCCCCAAAACAATGCTCAAACAAATCAACTCCTACCTCATGATCTGCTTCTGGAGAAAATATGGCTCTGAAGATAGATGTGTTGCACTCATCTCTTGGCAAAAAGTTTGCAAACCAAAATCCCATGGAGGCCTAGGAGTTCTGGACCTACACACTCGCAACCAAGCCCTCCTAATGAAACATCTGCACAAATTCCTCAATAAAGCTGACATTCCTTGGGTCAACATAATTTGGGAATCATACTATCAGAACAGTTTACCTGAAGACAAGATGGTGGGCTCCTTTTGGTGGAAAGAAATTCTTAAGCTGCTTCCTCCTTTTAAGCAAGCCATAAAATGCATTGCAGGCAAGGGTGATACTATTTATTTCTGGAACGACATCGGGTCAGAGATTCCATTGAAGGAGAAATTCCCAGAGCTTCATTCTTTTGCAGTCAATCATGAGGTCACTCTTTCCCAAATTCAGCAGCAATCTGACCTCAGCCACCATTTCCACAGACCCCTCTCACTTGAAGCATATGCTCAGTATAATGATCTCCAAGACTTGGTGGCTGCCAGAACAAACACTGATGCACCAGATGTCTTGGACCATTCACGCAACCTCCCAAAAATTCTCCTCCATGAAACTATACAAAGCATTGATGGGAACGAGCACTGCACACAATATTTTCATGATGATATGGAAATCTCCTTGTCTCCTGAGACACAAAATTTTCTTCTGGATGCTCCTACATGACAGAAGAAACATGCACCTAGATGACTATAACTGTGCCTTGTGCTCCGATAGAATAGAGGAAACCACCTCTCATCTTTTTTGGAATTGTCCATTCAACTGCTTGTGCTGGAACTCAATCATACCCATTGTCGTGGTTCTAAGTCTGACAGTAGAAAGGGGGGTAGGTATGGAGAGGCAAGATCTTAGCTATGGCGAAGATGTACACACGAGGTTTACGAGTTTAGGCCCTTCTCGGAGGAAGTAACAACCCTACGTCTCGGTGCCCGTAGGCGGTCGATTGGATTATGTGTGTTGTGTTACAGGGGGTGCGAACCCTTGTCCCAGAGGAGGGGGTGGCTTATATAGAGTGCGCCAGGACCCCCGCCCACCTCCATTACAAAGGGCTTAATGTACATAAAGTGGGGGCGTTATAGGTAACGGCAGTCTTAAATGTTATTAATGCTCATGAAGACTAAGGAGTGAATGCCCGACCATTGTACGTTCTACCGACTCTTGGTCTTTGATATAGTCGAGTGATTCCCGTATGGTCGAGTGAAGGTGAGGAATGATGGCCGAGTGATTACATCATCGAGTGGATTCTTGGTCTTCTTATCTTCTGGGGCAGTGACCTTGGGTAGGACGTGTAGGTCAGGCTTATGACCCTACCCCAGGTCTGTATACTCATCCGTAGCCCCCGAATGGATTAAGGTGCGAGTGCAAAGTAGGCTGAAATTGAACCTGTTCCGAGCTTTGGGACCTCGAGAGTGCTTTCTGCAAGTCTGAATGCCTGTGTTGGTATTTGGTGTCGACTCAGTCGCCTTGATCCATTCAGCGGATAGTCGAGTGAACTGTTGATCTCATGTGCCGAGTGTTGTGTTGGAGCGCGGGATCCTGGGCGCGATTGTCTGCAGTGTATCCTAGATTTCGAGGGATACGAAATTTCGGGGAAGCGCGCCGGACGGGGAGTGCCGAAGTGGGCGGAGCGGATAAGCAGTGATTCCTCGATTCCTATGCCGCCTTTTTCTCCACGTACGTTGCGCGCGACTGTTGCGAGATTTGACGGGATCGTCCGGACCCACGCGTCAGTCACTCGGAAATAATCTCTTATAAGGTGAGCGGACCGAGGCGTCCGCACTATGCACATCTTCTCTTCTTTCTTCTTTCTCTACTTCTCCGCCGCACCTTACTCTTCCGCTCCGACGCCGCTGCCCCGTCGCCATGGTGAAGGACAAGACGGCGGCGTTAGAGCGCGCAAAGAAGACGAAGGAGGTGGCGAAGGGCAAGAAACAGTAACGCGGGTCGTCGTCGCGCGTGGGGCTGCCTCGGGGCTGGATCCAGGGCAATTGGATCCGGTCTTCGATTCGGCAGGCGGACCTGGACGAGCTGGCGGAGTCGGGGTTAATCGCCAAGGGAGCGGCGAGGCTGCCGGAGGGGGAGATGAGTCCTCAACCTCGACCGGGTGAGTGCGTTCTGCTTGCCACCCACGTCGACCGCGGCTTTTCGTTTCCCCCGCATCCTTTCTTTCGGGGGTTTCTGAACTTTTTCGGCTCTCAACTCCACCATTTCTCCCCAACACCATCACGCGTTTAGCCTCTTTCGTGTTGATGTGCGAGAACTTCTTGGGGTGTCGACCGCACTGGGGTCTTTTCAAACACATCTTCACCATTCGTTCCCAATCGGTAAAAAAGGTGAAGTCGAGTGACTCGAAAACCCATGTCATCCAGATGTGTGGGGGTTTAGATATCCAAAAGAGAAAAGGGAGTGCCTTTCCTGCCATGACTCTTCCTGACTCTGTTAGAGGCTGGCAATCGACTTGGTTCTATTGTCAGGATGCCGCGGCTCCAGGTCAGTCGACCGGCCTCCCCCACTTCTCGTTTGACCGAGTCCAGACTCCTGCTCCACTGAAAGTGACTGCTGGCGAGACCATGGAGACGAGGATGTTGGTGGATAGGGTGGTTTAGCTTATCAATGATGGCGTTACGGGTCTGGATCTATTGGAGGTGTTCCTCAGTCGACGCATCCAGCCTCTCCAGGCCCGCGATCACCCGATGTGGCTGTATTCCAGGCCGGACGACACCGCTCGGGTCCATCCAGAAGAAGTGCCGTCTGAAACAGTAGCTTTGTGGATGAGGAGCATCACAGGCAATCAGGAGAATCCCAGAGGATCTAGGCGAGTCGTTCCCTTTAGCAGCGTAAACCCACCCGACAAGGCATGCTTTTCGTTGCGACTGCTTCTCATTCATGCTCCGACTGCACTTGATATTGACCGACTCTCGTTCAACAAATTTGTTCTGCAGGTGTTCACTGAGATGCATTCGATGCCCAACGGTGAACAGGCTTTGGAACAGGCCCAGGAAGGGGAGGACAGCGCGGAGGATAGTGCCGAGTGGGATTCTCAGGGAGACAACGAGGAGGAGGAGAGCGAGGAATCGGACGAGGAGGAGGAAGTCGACTCGCCGCCACGCTCCGAACGTCGATCCAAACAGCAGCATGATCCGGTCAGCGGGCGCGGGAAAGGCATGGGTCCGAGTTCCAGTACTTAGAAACGCACTCGGACATCGACTCTGCAGCCGACGGAGAAGGTGGCCAAGCAGCCTAAAGTTGCTCCCTCCAAGACCCGGAAGAAATTGCCGCGAATCAAGATGGACGTCCCCGTTGCCTCTGGGTGGGTATCTCGTTTGTGTTTTCGTAAGTCGACTGAAGGTTTTCTTGATCTGACCTACCAATTCTTGTGTCCTTCCAGCCCCACCTCTGCTGCCACTGACATGGACATTGACAAGGCACCAGGAGACGAAGAGGCCACCTCACGAGCTAGTAAGTTCATCCAACCCAGTTCTGTTTAGTCGAGTGGGTGGTCGATTGACTGAAAATTTTATACTTCTCTTCTTATGTAGCTCCGCAAGATATCGTTGTGCTTCCTGATGACGACGAAGAAGAAGTGCCTCTACAGGAGAGGAAGAAGAAGAGTGGAGGCTCGAGCAGGAGGAGACTTGAAGTCCAAATTCCTCAGTCGACACCGGCGCCTGAGGCGATAGTTCGGACTAACGTCACATTTGCTAACCTGTTGACGACTGATCGTCCGCCGGGGTCGACTGCACAGATGCCTGCTGCACCAGTGCAACTCCACTCATCTGACCTGGCAACTACTTTGACCCCTCTGGAGCCATCCCTCTTTGCTACATATCAAACTCCAGACGACTCGCCGGGTGCCGCTAGGGAAGCTCTTCGCTAGGCGAATCTTATCATGGAGCAGGTGAAAGTGATGCATGAAGCCAGTCAGATAGCCTACAATGCCAGCACTGCCCTTCAGACCAATGTCCAGGTCAGTAAAATTCTGACTGAACTTTTGGACGTTGCTTTATATCTGATCACCCACTGGGTGTTCCTTCCTTTAGAACTCAGGAAACCTTCAATATTGCACTTTCTGAATCAGTGGGGGCACTCGAGTACACCCACTGTGTGTAGTCCCCGAGACCACGGTCGGCTGCTTGCAGTCGATTGAGGTCTGATGATATATCTCTCTGCTTTTTTTGAACTCATGCTGAGTATTGATCTGATCTAGTGGGGGCACGCTAAGTGCACCCACTGGGTGTAGTCCCCGAGACTACTGTTGATATTTGATTCGGCAGTAGTCTTAGAGTAATTCTTTTCCTTCACTGTCTCTTATTTCTGTCGGCTAAAATGTTTGTCTTTCTGGCTGCAGAGGTCCTGTGATCTTGGAACTCGGCTCACCGAGTTGAAGAAGAAGCATATCAGCGTTGAACTTGACCTTGAACTGGCAAAGAAGAATCTGAAGACTGCCCAACAAGAACGGCCATCATGGGAGGTAACCATTCGACTGTTTCGTCTGCTTGGTGGACTTTCCACTGCTTTTCTTTCAGTCTCTTGGAACCGAGTGACTTCACATAAGCAAATGTGCATAGTGAAAACCGCCATCTTCAGGCTCGTCTGAAGAGTGTTGTTTCTTTAGAGAGAATGAAGTAGGCGTTGGAGAAGAAGGACCAGGATCTTGCTACTGCTAAAAAAGAAGCTCGTGAGAAGACGATGCTTGCGGACCAGAAGCTGGCTTCAGTCGGCAAGTTGGAGGATGAGAACGCGAAACTGAAGATGGATGTCTCGGACGCCAATTGTCTTGAAGCTTGTGGCGAAGCTTGTCTTGAAGCTCGAAGGTATGACTGTTTAGTTAGATTACTGTCGTCGACTAAGAATTGCAATATTGTCGACTCATTGATTTTTGTGATGGAACAGAACTCTGTCAGGACTTCGAAGCTGAAACTGGAAGGGTCGAGACAGGTCTCGACCCCATCAACTATCCCATGAAAGATGAAGTTGCGATGAACTTGCTTCGACTGGAATCACGCTTGGACGATGCAGTTGACTATCTGGCTCGGCTGAACGCGCCGATGGCCAGAGTGGACTCCAAACTCTAGCCTCACGCGGAAATGTCTCAAGACCTCGAATCCTTGATGACTCGGCTAAATCAGATTGCAGGCTGAGTGCAAGAGTGGAAGAAATCTTCTGCCCGCTATGGCGCTGATGTCGCCTAGTCTTTGGTCCGAGTGCAAGAGGCTAAGGAAGACAAGTTGGCAGCTCTCAAAGTGGCAAACACTAAGAAGCACTCCTTCTAGGACTTCATGGACACTTTCCTCGAGGCAGCCACTCGCATCGCCGACAGCATCGATCTCGACAGCTTCTGCGACCCGGCCAGTCCTTCTCCCGCCGAGTGATTAAAAACATTATGCTATCGCTGTTATTTGCCTCAGAATGCCGAGTGGATTTGTAACCGTTAAAACTCCTTCGGGCCTGATGCCCGAGCACTGTATTCTGCGGTTAAGAAACTTTGGATTTATCATCTCATATATTGCATCTGTCTTTGAACGAAATTCGTTTTTCTCTCGAATTGTTGTCTGTTTGCTTGATGCAGCTTCTGGAAAAGAATGGCTAGTCGTCTGATCGGGCGATCCTTGAGCAACATTGATCAGCTCATCAGCGAGGCATTTTAGTAATGGTCTTGGCGTTCCAGTCGACCGATCGGGCGATCCTCGGGAAGCATTGATCGGCTCATCAGCAAGGCACTCAGCAATGGTCTTAACATTCCAGTCGGCCGATTGAGTAATCCTCGGGTAGCATCGATCATCTCATCAGCAAGGCACTTAGCAATGGTCTTGACGTTCCTATCAATCGATTGGGTGGTCCTTGAGTAGCATTGATCAGCTCATCAGCAAGGCACCCCACAATGGTCTTGACGTTCCTGTCATCCACCCGACAAGGTTTTTCAAACTTAGGCGAGCACTGGGCTGCAGCTAAGCCCCCAAGTGGGAGGATTGCTCCCCGCTCGGTAGGATTTTTCAAACTTAGGCGAGTACGGGACTGCAGCTAAGCCACCGAGTGGGAGGACTGCTCTCCACTCGGTAGGATTTTTTCAAACTTAGGCGAGTACGAGACTGCAGCTAAGCCTCCGAGTGGGAGGTTTGCTCACCACTCGGTAGGATTTTTCAAACTTAGGCGAGTACAGGACTGCAGCTAAGCCCCCGTGTGGGAGGATTGCTCTCCACTCGGTAGGATTTTTTCAAACTTAGGCGAGTACGAGACTGCAGCTAAGCCTCCAACTGGGAGGTTTGCTCACCACTCGGTAGGATTTTTCAAACTTAGGTGAGTACAGGACTGCAGCTAAGCCCCCGAGTGGGCTCTCCACTCGGTAGGATTTTTTCAAACTTAGGCGAGTACGAGACTGCAGCTAAGCCTCCGAGTGGGAGGTTTGCTCACCACTCGGTAGGATTTTTCAAACTTAGGCGAGTACGAGACTGCAGCTAAGCCTCCGAGTGGGAGGTTTGCTCACCACTCGGTAGGATTTTTCATACTTAGGCGAGTACAAGACTGCAGCTAAGCCTCCGAGTGGGAGCTTTGCTCACTACTCGGTAGGATTTTTCAAACTTAGGCGAGTACAGGACTGCAGCTAAGCTCCCGACTGGGAGAGTTGCTCATCACTTGGTAGGATTTGTCTCACTTAGGCGAGCACTGGGCTGCAGCTAAGCCTCCGAGTGAGAGGCAGACTCGTCGCTCGGCAGGATTTTTATCACTTAAGTGAGCACTGGGCTGCAGCTAAGCCCCCGAGTGAGAGGCAGACTCATCACTCGGTAGGATTTTTATCACTTAGGCGAGCGCTGGGCTGCAGCTAAGCCCCCGAGTGAGAGGCAGACTCATCACTCGATAGGATTTTTATCACTTAGGCGAGCACTGGGCTGCAGCTAAGTGCTACGTCTTGAGCTAGCGTTGTTTTCCCCGAAGAGGAGAGGGTGATGCAGCAAGTGTAGCATAAGTATTTCCCTCAGTTTTGAGAACCAAGGTATCAATCCAGTAGGAGGCTCCTCAAAAGTCCCATGCACCTACACAAACAAACTGAGAACTCGCAACCAACGCAATAAAGGGGTTGTCAATCCCTTAATGGCCACTTGCGAAAGTGAGATCTAATAAAGATAGTAAGATAAGATAAATATTTTTTTGGTATTTTATAATATAGATGCAAAAAGTAAAGATGCAAATAAAAGTAGATTGAAAGCAAATATGATAAGAGATAGACCCGGGGGCCATAGGTTTCACTAGAGGCTTCTCTCCAGATAGCATAAGTATTACAGTGGGTGAACAAATTACTGTCGAGCAATTGATAGAAAAGCGCATAGTTATGAGATTATCTAGGCATGATCATGTATATAGGCATCACGTCCATAACAAGTAGACCGACTCCTGCCTGCATCTACTACTATTCCTCCACACATCGACCGACTCCTGCCTGCATCTAGAGTATTAAGTTCATAAGAACAGAGTAACGCATTAAGCAAGATGACATGATGTAGAGGGATCAACACATGCAATATGATATAAACCCCATCTTGTTATCCTCGATGGCAACAATACAATATGTGTCTTGCAACCCTTTCTGTCACTGGGTAAGAACACCACAAGATTGAACCCAAAGCTAAGCACTTCTCCCATGGCAAGAAAGATCAATCTAGTAGACCAAACCAAACTGATAATTCGAAGAGACTTGCAAAGATAACTCAATCATAAATAAAAGAATTCAGATAAGATTCAAATATTATTCATAGATAAACTTGATCATAAACCCACAATTCATCGGATCTCGACAAACACACCGCAAAAAGAGTTTACATCGCATAAATCTCCACAAGAGAGGGGGAGAACATTGTATTGAGATCCAAAAAGAGAGAAGAAGCCATCTAGCTAATAACTATGTGTTGGGGAACGTAGTAATTTCAAAAAAAATCCTACGCACACGCAAAAGATCATGGTGATGCATAGCAACGAGAGGGGAGAGTGTTGTCCACGTACCCTTGTAGACCGAAAGCGGAAGCGTTATGACAACGCGGTTGATGTAGTCGTACGTCTTCACGATCCGACTGATCAAACACCGAAACTACGGCGCCTCCGAGTTCTAGCACACGTTCAGCTCGATGACGTCCCTCAAACTCCGATCCAGTCGAGTGTCGAGGGAGAGTTCCGTCAGCATGACGGCATGATGACGATCTTGATGTTCTACCGACGCAGGGCTTCGCCTAAGCACCGCTACGATATTATCGAGGTGGATTATCGTGGAGGGGGGCACCGCACATGGTTAAGAGATCCAAGGGATCAATTGTTGTTGTGCCTAGAGGTGCCCCCTGCCCCCGTATATAAAGGAGCAAGGGGGGAGGGGGCGGCTGGCCTAGGAGGGGCGCACCAAGGGGAGTCCTACTCCCACCGGGAGTAGGACTCCCTCCTTCCTTGTTGAATTGGAGAAGGGGGGAAAGAGGGGGAGAGGAGGAAGGAAAAGGGGGCCGCACCCCTTGTCCAATTCGGACCAGAGGGGGGCTGCGCGCCTCCTTCCTTTCAGCCTCTCTCCTCTATCCCCGTATGGCCCAATAAGGCCCATATACTCCCCGGCGAATTCCCGTAACTCTCTGGTACTCCGAAAAATACCCGAATCACTCGGAACCTTTCCGAACTCCGAATATAGTCGTCCAATATATCGATCTTTACGTCTCGACCATTTCAAGACTCCTCATCATGTCCCCGTTCTCATCCGGGACTCCGAACTCCTTCGGTACGTCAAAACTCATAAACTCATAATATAGCTCTCATCGAAACCTTAAGCGTGCGGACCCTACGGGTTCGAGAACTATGTAGACATGACCGAGACACGTCTCCGGTCAATAACCAATAGCGGAAACTGGATGCTCATATTGGCTCCCACATATTCTACGAAGATCTTTATCGGTCAGACCGCATAACAACATACGTTGTTCCCTTTGTCATCGGTATGTTACTTGCCCGAGATTCGATCGTCGGTATCTCAATACCTAGTTCAATCTCGTTACCGGCAAGTCTCTTTACTCGTTACGTAATGCATCATCCCGTAACTAACTCATTAGTCACATTGCTTGCAAGGCTTTATAGTGATGTGCATTACCGAGAGGGCCCAGAGATACCTCTCCGACAATGGGAGTGACAAATCCTAATCTCTAAATACGCCAACCCAACATGTACCTTCGGAGACACCTGTAGAGCTCCTTTATAATCACCCATTTACGTTGTGACGTTTGGTAGCACACAAAGTGTTCCTCCAGTAAACGGGAGTTGCATAATCTCATAGTTGTAGGAACATGTATAAGTCATGAAGAAAGCAATAGCAACATACTAAATGATCAAGTGCTAAGCTAACGGAATGGGTCATGTCAATCACATCATTCTCCTAATGATGTGATCCCATTAATAAAATGACAACTCATGTCTATGGTTAGGAAATTTAACCATCTTTGATTAACGAGCTAGTCAAGTAGAGGCATACTAGTGACACTATGTTTGTTTATGTATTCACACATGTATTATGTTTCCGGTTAATACAACTCTAGCATGAATAATAAACATTTATCATGAAATAAGGAAATAAATAATAACTTTATTATTGCCTCTAGGGCATATTTCCTTCAGTCTCCCACTTGCACTAGAGTCAATAATCTAGTTCACATCGCCATGTGATTTAACACCAATATTCACATCTGTATGTGATTAATACCCATAGTTCACATCGTCATGTGATCAACACCCAAAGGGTTTACTAGAGTCAATAATCTAGTTCACATCGCTATGTGATTAACACCCAAAGAGTACTAAGGTATGATCATGTTTTGCTTGTGAGAGAAGTTTAGTCAACGGGTCTGTCATATTCAGAGCCGTATGTATTTTGCAAATATTCTATGTCCACAATGCTCTGCATGGAGCTACTCTAGCTAATTGCTCCCACTTTCAATATGTATCCAGATTGAGATTTAGAGTCATCTGGATTGGTGTAAAAGCTTGCATCGTTGTAACTTTTATGACGGGCTCTTTTATCACCTCCATAATCGAGAAACATCTCCTTAGTCCTCACTAAGGATATTCTTGACCGCTGTCAGTGATCTACTCTTAGATCAAAATTGTATTCCTTTGTCAAACTCAGAGCAAGGTATACAATAGGTCTGGTTCACATCATAGCATACTTTATAGAACCTATGACTGAGGCATAGGGAATGACTTTTCATTCTCTTTCTATTTTCTGCCATGGTCGGGTCTTGAGTCTTACTCAACTTCACACCTTTGCATCACAGGCAAGAACTCCTTCTTTGACTGTTCCATTTTGAACTATTTCAAAAATTTATCAAGGTATGTACTCATTGAAAAAACTTATCAAGCGTCTTGATCTATCTCAATAGATCTTGATGCTCAATATGTAAGTAGATTTACTGAGGTCTTTCTTTGAAAAACTCCTTTCAAACACTCCTTTATGCTTTCCAGAAAATTCTACATCATTTCCGATCAATAATATGTCATTCACATATACTTATCAGAAAAGCTGTAGTGCTCCCACTCACTTTCTTGTAAATACAGGCCTTTCCAAAAGTCTGTATAAAACCATATGCTTTGATCAACTCATCAAAGTGTATATTCTAACTCCGAGATGCTTGCACCAGTCCATTGATGGATCGTTGGAGCTTGCACATTTTATTAGCACCTTTAGGATTGACAAAACCTTCTGGTTGCATCATATACAACTCTTCTTTAATAAATCCATTAAAGAATGCAGTTTTGACATCCTTTTGCCAGATTTCATAAAATATGGCAATTGCTAACATGATTCGGACAGACTTTAAGCATCGATGCGAGTGAGAAAAAACTCATCGTAGTCAACATCTTGAACTTTGTCAAAAACCTTTTTCGACAAATCTAGCTTTGTAGATAGTAACACTACTATCAATGTCCGTCTTCCTCTTGAAGATCCATTTATTTTCTATGGCTTGTCGATCATCGGGCAAGTCAATCAAAGTCCACACTTTGTTCTCATATATGGATCCCATCTCAGATTTCATGGCCTTCAAGCCATTTCGCGGAATCTGGGCTCATCATCGCTTCCTCATAGTTCGTAGGTTTATCATGGTCTAGTAACATGACTTCCAGAATAGGATTACCGCACCACACTGGTGCGGATTGTACTCTGGAATACCTACGAGGTTCTGTAGTAACTTGATTTGAAGTTTTATGATCATCATCATTAGCTTCCTCGCCAATCGGTGTAGCAATCACTGGAACTGATTTCTGTGATGAACAACTTTCCAATGTGGGAGAAGGTACAATTACCTCATCAAGTTCTACTTTCCTCCCACTCACTTGTTTCGAGAGAAACTCCTTCTCTAGAAAGGATCCATTCTTAGCAACGAATGTTTTGCCTTCGGATCTGTGACAGAAGGTGTACCCAATAGTTTCCTTTGGGTATTCTATGAAGACGCACTTTCCGAGTTGGGTTCGAGCTTATCAGGTTGAAAACCTTTTTCATATAAGCATCGCAACTCCAAACTTCAAGAAACGACAGCTTAGGTTTACTATTAAACCATAGTTCATACGGTGTCGTCTCAACGGATTTAGATGGTGCCCTATTCAAACGTGAATGCAGCTGTCTCTAATGCATAACCCCAAGACGATAGTGGTAAACCGATAAGAGACATCATAGATTGCACCATATCTAGTAAAGTACGATTACGACGTTCGGACACACCATTACATTGTGGTGTTCAAGGTGGCGTGAGTTGCGAAACTATTTCACATTGTTTCAAATGAAGACCAAACTCGTAACTCAAATATTCGTCTCCACGATCAGATCGTAGAAATATTATTTTTCTTGTTACGATGATTTTCCACTTCACTCTGAAATTCTTTGAACTTTTCAAATATTTCAGACTTATGTTTCATCAAGTAGATATACCCATATCTGCTCAAATCATCTGTGAAGGTCAGAAAATAACGATACACGCCGCGAGCCTTAACACTCACCGGATCGCATACATCGGTATGTATTATTTCCAATAAGTCAGTAGCTCGTTCCATTGTTCCGGAGAACGGAGTTTTAGTCATCTTGCCCAAAAGGCACGGCTCGCAAGCATCAAATGATTCATAACCAAGTGATTTCGAAAATCCATCTTTATGGAGTTTCTTCATGCGCTTTACACCGATATGACCCAAACGGCAGTGCCACAAATAAGTTGCACTATCATTATTAACTTTGCATCTTTTGGCATCAATATTATGAATATGTGTATTACTACGATCGAGATCCAACAAACTATTTTCATTGGGTGTATGACCATCGAAGGTTTTATTCATGTAAACAGAACAACAATTATTCTTTGACTTTAAATGAATAACCGTATCGCAATAAACATGATCAAATCATATTCATGTTCAACGCAAACGCCAAATAACATTTATTTAGGTTTAACACTAATCCCGAAAGTATAGGGAGTGTGCGATGATGATCATATCAATCTTGGAACCATTTCCAATACACATCGTCACTTCACCCTCAACTAGTCTCTGTTTATTCTGTAACTCCTGTTTCGAGTCACTAATTTTTAGCAACCGAACAAGTATCAAATACTCAGGGGCTACTATAAACACTAGTAAGGTACACATCAATAACCTGTATATCAAATATACCCTTGTTCACTTTGCCATCCTTCTTATCCACCAAATATTCAGCGTATTTCCGTTTCCAGTGACCATTTCCTTTGCAGTGTAAGAACTCAGTTTCAGGCTTTGGTTCAGCTTTGGGCTTCTTCGTGGGAGTGACAACTTTCTTGTCATTCTACTTGAAGTTCCCTTTCTTTCCCTTTGCCCTTTTCTTGAAACTAGTGATCTTGTCAACCATTAACACTTGATGCTCTTTCTTGATTTCTACCTTCGTCGATTTCAACATCACGAAGAGCTCGGGAATCGTTTTCGTCATCCCTTGCATACTATAGTTCATCACAAAGTTCTACTAACTTGGTGATGGTGACTAGAGAACTCTGTCAATCACTATCTTATCTGGAAGATTAACTCCCACTTGATTCAAGCGATTGTAGTACCCAGACAATCTGAGCACATGCTCACTAGTTGAGCGATTCTCCTCCATCTTTTAGCCATAGAACTTGTTGGAGACTTCATATCTCTCAACTCGGGTATTTGCTTGAAATATTAACTTCAACTCCTGGAACATCTCATATGGTCCATGACGTTCAAAACGTCTTTGAAGTCCCGATTCTAAGCCGTTAAGCATGGTGCACTAAACTATCAAGTAGTCATCATATTGAGCTAGCCAAACATTCATAACGTCTGCATCTGCTCCTGCAATAGGTCTGTCACCTAGCGGTGCATTAAGGACATAATTCTTCTGTGCAGCAATGAGGATAAACCTCAGATCACGGATCCAATCCGCATCATTGCTACTAACATCTTTCAACACAATTTTCTCTAGGAACATATCAAAATAAACATATGAAAGCAACAACGCAAGCTATTGATCTACAACATAATTTGCAAAATACTACCAGGACTAAGTTCATGATAAATTTAAGTTCAATTAATCATATTACTTAAGAACTCCCACTTAGACAGACATCTCTCTAGTCATCTAAGTGATCACGTGATCCAAATCAACTAAACCATGTCCGATCATCACGTGAGATGGAGTAGTTTTCAATGGTGAACATCACTATGTTGATCATATCTACTATATGATTCACGCTCGACCTTTCGGTCTCCGTGTTCCGAGGCCATATCTGTATATGCTAGGCTCGTCAAGTTTAACCTGAGTATTCCGCGTGTGCAACTGTTTTGCACCCGTTGTATTTGAACGTAGAGCCTATCACACCCGATCATCACGTGGTGTCTCAACATGAAAACTTTCGCAACGGTGCATACTCAAGGAGAACACTTCTTGATAATTTAGTGAGAGATCATCTTAAAATGCCACCGTCAATCAAAGCAATATAAGATACATAAAGGATAAACATCACATGCAATCAATATAAGTGATATGATATGGCCATCATCATCTTGTGCTTGTGATCTCCATCTCCGAAGCACCATCGTGATCACCATCGTCACCGGCGCGACACCTTGATCTCCATCGTAGCATCGTTGTCGTTATGCCATCTATTGCTTCTATGACTATCGCTACCGCTTAGTGATAAAGTAAAGCAATTACAGGGCGATTGCATTTCATACAATAAAGCGACAACCATATGGCTCCTGCCAGTTGCCGATAACTCGGTTACAAAACATGATCATCTCATACAATAAAATATAGCATCACGTCTTGACCATATCACATCACAACATGCCATGCAAAAACAAGTTAGACGTCCTCTACTTTGTTGTTGCAAATTTTACGTGGCTGCTACGGGCTGAGCAAGAACCATTCTTACCTACCCATCAAAACCACAACGATAGTTTGTCAAGTTGGTGCTGTTTTAACCTTCGCAAGGACCGGGCGTAGCCACACTCGGTTCAAGTAAAGTGAGGGAGACAGACACCCGCCGGTCACTTTTAAGCAACGAGTGCTCGTAGCGGTGAAACCAGTCTCGCGTAAGCGTACGTGTAATGTCGGTCCGGGCCGCTTCATCTCACAATGTCGCTGAACCAAAGTATGACATGCTGGTAAGCAGTATGACTTATATCGCCCACAACTCACTTGTGTTCTACTCGTGCATATGACATCTACTCATAAAACCAGGCTCTGATACCACTGTTGGGGAACAAAGTAATTTCAAAAAATTTCCTACGCACATGCAAAGGATCATGGTGATGCATAGAAACGAGAGTGGAGAGTGTTGTCCACGTACCCTCGTAGACCGAAAGCGGAAGCGTTATGACAACACGGTTGATGTAGTCGTACGTCTTCACGATCCGACCGATCAAGCACCGAAACTACGGTGCCTCCGAGTTCTAGCACACGTTCAGCTCGATGACGTCCCTCGAACTCCGATCCAGCCGAGTGTCGAGGGAGAGTTCCGTCAGCATGACGGCATGGTGATGATCTTGATGTTCTACCGACGTAGGGCTTCGCCTAAGCACCGCTACGATATTATCGAGGTGGATTATCGTGGAGGGGGGCACCGCACACGGCTAAAAGATCCAAAGGATCAATTGTTGTTGTGCCTAGAGGTCCCCCCCTGCCCCCGTATATAAAGGAGCAAGGGGGGAGGGGGCGGCCAGCCTAGGAGGGGCGCGCCAAGGGGAGTCCTACTCCCACCGGGAGTAGGACTCCCTCCTTCCTTGTTGGAGTAGGAGAAGGGGGGAAAGAGGGGGAGAGGAGGAAGGAAAAGGGGGCCGCACCCCTTGTCCAATTCAGACCAGAGGGGGGCTGCGCGCCTCCTTCCTTTCGGCCTCTCTCCTCTATCCCCGTATGGCCCAATAAGGCCCATATACTCCCCGACGAATTTCCGTAACTCTCCGGTACTCCAAAAAATACCCGAATCACTCGGAACCTTTCCGAACTCCGAATATAGTCGTCCAATATATCGATCTTTACGTCTCGACCATTTTGAGACTCCTTGTCATGTCCCCGTTCTCATCCGGGACTCCGAACTTCTCCGGGACATCAAAACTCATAAACTCATAATATAACTGTCATCGAAACCTTAAGCGTGCGGACCCTACGGGTTCGAGAACTATGTAGACATGACCGAGACACGTCTCCGGTCAATAACCAATAGCGGAACCTGGATGCTCATATTGGCTCCCACATATTCTACGAAGATCTTTATCAGTCAGACCGCATAACAACATACGTTGTTCCCTTTGTCATCGGTATGTTACTTGCCCGAGATTCGATCGTCGGTATCTCAATACCTAGTTCAATCTCGTTACCGGCAAGTCTCTTTACTTGTTACGTAATGCATCATCCCGCAACTAACTCATTAGTCACATTGCTTGCATGGATTTATAGTGATGTGCATTACCGAGAGGGCCCAGAGATACCTCTCCGACAATCGGAGTGACAAATCCTAATCTCGAAATACGCCAACCCAACATGTACCTTCGGAGACACCTGTAGAGCTCCTTTATAATCACCCATTTATGTTGTGATGTTTGGTAGCACACAAAGTGTTCCTCCGGTAAACGGGAGTTGCATAATCTCATAGTTGTAGGAACATGTATAAGTCATGAAGAAAGCAATAACAACATACTAAACAATCAAGTGCTAAGCTAACGGAATGGGCCATGTCAATCACATCATTCTCCTAATGATGTGATCCCGTTAATCAAATGACAACTCATGTCTATGGTTAGGAAACTTAACCATCTTTGATTAACGATCTAGTCAAGTAGAGGCATACTAGTGACACTACGTTTGTCTATGTATTCACACATGTATTATGTTTCCGGTTAATACAATTCTAGCATGAATAATAAACATTTATCATGAAATAAGGAAATAAATAATAACTTTATTATTGCCTTTAGGGCATATTTCCTTCACTATGGACCCGTAGGTCTGTGGTAAACTACTCACAACTCATCGGAGGGGCAAGGATGTTGATGTAGAAGCCCTCCATGGTCGATTCCCCCTCCGGCAGAGTGTCGGCGAAGGCTCCAAGATGGGATCTCGCGGATACAGAAGGTTATAGTGGTGGAAATTGTGTTTCATGGTGCTCCTGGATGTTTTCGGGGTACGTAGGTATATATAGGAGGAAGAAGTACGTCGGTGGCCGCCCGAGGGGCCCACGAGACAAGGGGTGCGCCCTACAGGGGGGGTGGCCTCCTATCTCGTGGGGTCCTCGGGAGCTTCTTGACTTGCACTCCAAGCTCTCCGTATCACGTTCGTTCCAAAAATCACGCTCCCGAAGGTTTCATTCCATTTGGACTCCGTTTGATATTCCTTTTCTTCGAAATACTGAAATAGGCAAAAAAAACAGCAATATGGGCTGGGCCTCCGGTTAGTAGGTTAGTCCAAAAAAATGATATAAACGTGTAAAATAAAGCCCATAAACATCCAAAAGGGGTAATATAATAGCATGGAACAATCAAAAATTATAGAGGCGTTGTAGACGTATCAAGCATCCCCAAGCTTAATTCCTGCTCGTCCTCGAGTAGGTAAATGATAAAAAGAGAATTTTTGATGTGGAATGCTACCTAGCATAATTCATAATGTAATTTTCTTTATTAAGGCACAAATATTCAGATCCAAATGAATACAAAATAAAAGTTCATATTGATAAAAGAAATAGTAACACTTCAAGCATACTAATCAAAGTAATCATGTCTTCTCAAAATAACATGGCAAAAGAAAGTTCATCCCTACAAAATCATATAGTTAGGCTATGCTTCATTTTTGTCACACAAAGATGTTCCCAACTTCTATACCCCGGATGACAAGACAAGCAATTGTTTCATACTTAAATAATCTCAAACTTTTTCAACCTTCCCGCAATACATGAGCGTGAGCCATGGATATAGCACTATGGGTGGAATAGAATATGATGATGGGGATTGTGTGGAGAATACAAAAAAAGGAGAAAGTCTCATATTGACGAGGATAATCAACGGGCTATGGAGATGCCCATCAATTGATGTCAACATGAGGAGTATGGATTGCCATGCAACGGATGCACTAGAGCTATAAATGAATGCTCAACAAAAGAAAACTAGTGGGTGTGCATCCAACTTGCTTGCTCACGAAGACCTAGGGCATTTGAGGAAGCCCATCGTAGGAATATACAAGCCAAGTTCTATAATGAAAAATTCCCACTAGTATGAAAAAGACAACTTATGAGACTCGCTATATGAAAAACATGGTGCTACTTTGAAGCACAATATATGAGACTCACTACATGAAGAACAAGGTGCTACTTTGAAGCACAAGTGTGGAAAAAGAGATAGTAACATTGCCCTTTTTATTTATTTTCTTCTCTCTTTTTTCTTTTTTTTCTTCTTTTTTTTTTCTTTTTTCCCCTTCTTTTTTGGGCCTTTTTTTCTTTTGGCCTTTCTTCTTTTTTCTTCTTTTTTTGGGCAATGTTCTAATAATGATGATCATCACACTTTCATTGATTACAACATATGAATTACAACTCGAAACTAGAACAAGATATGACTCTATATGAATGGCTCCGGCGGTGTACGGGGATTGTGCAATGAATCAAGAGTGATATGTATGAAAAATAATGTATGGTGGCTTTGCCACAAATACGATGTCAACTACATGATTATGCAATGGCAATATGACAAAAGTAAAGTATGTCATGATGAACGGAACGGTGGAAAGTTGCATGGCAATATATCTCGGAATGGCTATGGAAATGCCATAATAGGTAGGTATGGTGGCTGTTTTGAGGAAGATATAGGGAGTTTTATGTGTGATAGAGCGTATCGTACCATGGGGTTTGGATGCACCAGCGAAGTTTGCACCAACTCTCAAGGTGAGAAAGGGCAATGCACGGTACCGAAGAGGCTAGTAATGGCGGAAAGGTAAAAGTGTGTATAATCCATGGACTCAACATTAGTCAAAAGAACTCATATATTTATTGCAAAAATTTAGAAGTCATCAAAAATCAAGTACTACGCGCATGCTCCTAGGGGGATAGATTGGTAGGAAAAGACCATCGCTCCTCTCCGACCACCACTCATAAGGATGCACAAGCCAGGTACACTTCATGTTTCAAATTTGTTACATAACTTTAACCATACGTGCATGCTACGGGACTTGCTAACTTCAACACAAGCATTCTTTAAATTCATAATCACCTAACTAGCATGACTTTAATATCACTACCTCCATATCTCAAAACAATTATCAAGCATCAAATTGATCATAGCATCCAATTCACTTTCTATGATAGTTTTTTTATTATACCGAACTTGGATGCTCATCATTCTAAGACCAACTTTATGATAATAGAAAATACCATGCTATTCTAAAAGACTGTCAAAATAATATAAGTGAATCATGAGAGACTAGCAATTTCTTCAAAATTAAGGCACCACCGTGCTTTAAAAGATATAAGTGAAGCACTAGAGCAAAAACTATCAAGCTCAAAAGATATAAGTGAAGCACATAGAGTATTCTAGCAAATTCTAATCAAATAGGCTTCTCCCAAAAAGGTGTGTACAGCAAGTATGATTGTGGTGAACTAAAAAGCAAAGACTAATATAATACATGACGCTCCAAGCAAAACACATATCATGTGGCGAATAAAAATATAGCTCCAAGTAAAGTTACCAATGAACGAAGAAGAAAGAGGGGATGCCTTCCCGGGGCATCCCCAAGATTAGGCTTTTGGCTATCCTTGAATATCTTGGGGTTCCATGGGCATCCCCAATCTTAGGCTCTTGCCACCCTTTATTCCATAGTCCATAAAAGCTTTACCCAAAACTTGAAAACTTCACAACACAAAACTCAACAGGAAATCTTATAAGCTCCGTTAGTGAAAGAAAAGAAAACCACCACATAAGGTACTGCAATGAACTCATTCTTTATTTATTTTGGTGTTAAACCTACTGTATTACAACTTTCTTATGGTTTATAAACTAATTTACTAGCCATAGATGCATTGAAATAAGCAAACAACACACGAAAAACAGATTTTGTCAAAAACAGAACAGTCTGTAGCAATATGTAACTAACGCAAATTCTAGAACTCTTAAACTCCTACCAAAATAGGACGTACTGGAAAATTTGTTTATTGATCAGTAGCAAGAAGAATCAATGAAAAAGCACGTTTCTGTGATTTATTGAATTTTTTCTCGTGAGTGCAAAGTTTCTGTTTTTCAGCAGAATCAAATCAACTATCATCGTAGGTTATCCTATAGATTCTACTTGGCACAAACACTAACTAAAAGATAAAAACACATCTAAACAGAGAGTAGATGCAAGATTTATTGAATAACAGCAAGGAAAAAATATTGGGTTTTTTCCCAACAAGTGCTTTTCTTTGAAGCCTTTTTAGCTAGGCATTGAGATTTCAATGATGCTCACATGAAAGACAAAAATTAAAGCACAAAGAGAGCATCATAAAATAGGTGACAAACACATCTAAATCTAACATACTTCCTATGCATAGGCATTTTATACGCAAACAAATTATCAAGGCAACCAAAAACTAGCATATGCAAGGAAGCGGAAAGAAACAATAGCAATCTCAACATAACGAGAGGTAATTTAGTAACATGAAAATTTCTACGACCATATTTTCCTCTCTCATAATAATTACATGTAGGATCATAAGCAAATTCAACAAAATAGATATCACATAACATATTCTCAACACGATCCACATGCATGCAAAGTTGACACTCTTCCAAGATAGTGGGATTAACATTAACTAAAGTCATGACCTCTTCAAACCCACTTTTATCAAAAACTTCATAAGATTGAACATTATCCAAATATGTGGGATCTAAAGTTGACACTCTTCCAAACCCACTTTCAATAATATTGCAAACACTATTATCAATCTCATATTCATCATGGGGCTTAAATAAATTTTCAAGATAATAAGAAGAATCGCCCCAATCATGATCATTGCAACAAGTAATAGGCATAGCAAAACTAGCATCCCCAAGCTTAGGGTTTTGCATATTATTAGCACAATTGACATCAAGAGAATTTATAGGAAAATCATTGCAATCATGCTTTTTATTCAAGGAGTTATCGTGAATCTCTTCATAACTTTCTTCTTCATAATTTTCAGATTCACAAATTTTGAGCAAAGCTTCATAAAGATAATCCAGTGCACAAAACTCACTAGCAATTGGCTCACCATAATTGGATCTCTTAAACAGATTAGCAAGCGGATGAGGATCCATAGATCTTAGGTTCTCCGTTTAGCAATAAATAAGCATCCAATCCAACCAAATGAGCAAACGAAAGGGCAAGCAAAAGAGAGGAGGAGATTGGGAAAGAGAGGGCGAATAAAACGGCAAGGGTGAAGTGGGGGAGAGGAAAACGAGAGGCAAATGGCAAATAATGTAAATGCGAGGGAGATGGGTTTGTGATGGGTACTTGGTATGTCTTGACTTGAGCGAAGACCTCCCCGGCAACGGTGCCAGAAATCCTTCTTGCTACGTCTTGAGCTAGCGTTGGTTTTCCCCGAAGAGGAGAGGGTGATGCAGCAAGTGTAGCGTAAGTATTTCCCTCAGTTTTGGGAACCAAGGTATCAATCCAGTAGGAGGCTCCTCAAAAGTCCCACGCACCTACACAAACAAACTGAGAACTCGCAACCAACGCAATAAAGGGGTTGTCAATCCCTTCACGGCCACTTGCGAAAGTGAGATCTAATAAAGATAGTAAGATAAGATAAATATATTTTTGGTATTTTATAATATAGATGCAAAAAGTAAAGATGCAAATAAAAGTAGATTGAAAGCAAATATGATAAGAGATAGACCCGGGGGCCATAGGTTTCACTAGAGGCTTCTCTCAAGATAGCATAAGTATTACGGTGGGTGAACAAATTACTGTCGAGCAATTGATAGAAAAGCGCATAGTTAGGGGATTATCTAGGCATGATCATGTATATAGGCATCACGTCCATAACAAGTAGACTGACTCCTGCCTGCATCTACTACTATTACTCCACAGATCGACCGACTCCTACCTGCATCTAGAGTATTAAGTTCATAAGAACAGAGTAACGCATTAAGCAAGATGACATGATGTACAGGGATATACTCATGCAATATGATATAAAACCCATCTTGTTATCCTCGATTGCAACAATACAATACGTGTCTTGCAACCCTTTCTGTCACTGGGTAAGAACACCGCAAGATTGAACCCAAAGCTAAGCACTTCTCCCGTGGCAAGAAAGATCAATCTAGTAGGCCAAACCAAACTGATAATTCGAAGAGACTTGCAAAGATAACTCAATCATACATAAAAGAATTCAGAGAAGATTCAAATATTATTCATAGATAAACTTGATCATAAACCCACAATTCATCGGATCTCGACAAACACACCGCAAAAAGAGTTTACATCGAATAGATCTCCACAATAGAGGGGGAGAACATTGTATTGAGATCCAAAAAGAGAGAAGAAGTCATCTAGCTAATAACTATGGACCCGTAGGTCTGTGGTAAACTACTCACAACTCATCGGAGGGGCAAGGATGTTGATGTTGAAGCCCTCCATGGTCGATTCCCCCTCCGGCAGAGTGCCGGCGAAGGCTCCAAGATGGGATCTCGCGGATACAGAAGGTTACGGTGGTGGAAATTGTGTTTCGTGGTGCTCCTGGATGTTTTCGGGGTACGTAGGTATATATGGGAGGAAGTACATCAGTGGCTGCCTGAGGGGCCCACGAGACAGGGGCGCCCTACAGGGGGGGCCCTATCTCGTGGGGTCCTCGGGAGCTTCTTGACTTGCACTCCAAGCTCTCCAGATCACATTTGTTCCAAAAATCACGCTCCCGAAGGTTTCATTCCGTTTGGACTCCGTTTGATATTCTTTTTCTTCGAAATACTGAAATAGGCAAAAAAACAGCAATATGGGTTGGCCCTCCGGTTAGTAGGTTAGTCCCAAAAAATGATATAAACGTGTAAAATAAAGCCCATAAACATCCAAAAGAGGTAATATAATAGCATGGAACAATCAAAAATTATAGATACGTTGGAGACGTATCACTAAGCCCCGAGTGAGAGGCAGACTCATCACTCGATAGGATTGTTATCACTTAGGCGAGCACTGGGCTGCAGCTAAGCCCCCGAGTGAGAGGTTGACTCATCACTCGGTAGGATTTTTATCACTTCGTCTTAGGCGAAATAGATTCGCAGCTAAGGTAATGCGCACAAAAGAAATAAACAACAATCAGTCGGAAGAAGTAAATTCTGTCTTTTGATAGCCAAACTAAAAGGTATTTCTAATCACATCTGATCAGTCTAAATATTTAAGAATAGAAAGGGTGGAGCAGATCCGCATTCCAGGCACGTGGCTCATCTTTATTGTGTTCGACGTTGAAGAGACGCTATGCTCCGTTGCGGAGCACCTTGGTGATGACGAAAGGGCCTTCCCAAGCAGGAGCGAGCTTGTGAGGTCTCTGCTGATCCACTCGAAGAACCAGGTCTCCTTCTTGAAATGCTCGACCCCTCACGTTTCTAGCATGAAATCGACGCAAGTCTTGCTGATAAATGGTCGACCGGATCAAGGCCATTTCTCTTTCTTCTTCTAGGAGATCGATTGTATCTTGCTAAGCTTGTTCTTCTTCTTCTTCTGAGAAGAGTTCGACTCAAGGCGCATTGTGGAGCAAATCACTGGGGAGTACGGCTTCAGCTTCGTAGACTAAGAAGAATGGAGTCCTTCTAGTCGACCGGTTAGGGATTGTCCTCAACCCCCACAGTACTGATGGAAGCTCGTCGACCCAAGCCCCTGCTTGGGAGGCACAAAAGGCTTTGAACTCTTCAAAATCGAAGTTCGAGCCGTTATCCGTGATGATGTTGTGCGGGACGCCATATCTGAATATACGTTCTCTAATGAAACTCACGGTTGTGCTTGCTTCAAGGCTTTTGATGGGCTTGTCTTTGATCCATTTGGTGAACTTGTCGACTGCTACCAGCACATGAGTAAATCCACTCCTGCCCGTCCTCAAAGGTCCAACCACATCCAGTCCCCAGAAGGCGAAAGGCCAGACAAGTGGAATTGTTTTCAGAGCTGACGCAGGTTTATGAGACATGTTGGAGTAAAACTGGCAGCCTTCACACTTGTCCACTATTTCCTTAGCCATCTCATTAGCCCGCGGCCAGTAAAATCCGACTCGGTATGCTTTGGCCATGATGGTCCGAGAGGACACGTGGTGACCACAGGTTCTCAAGTGAATATCATTGAGGATCACTCGACCTTCCTCTGGCGTGATGCACTTCTGGCAAACTCCAGCTGCACTTTCTCTGAACAACTGCCCCTTTATCACAGTAAAAGCCTTGAATCGCCGGACGATCTGTCAAGCCTCTTCTTCATCCTCCAGAACTTCTTTCCTAAGAATGTATGCAATGTACGACACTGTCCAGTCGGGAGTGATGACCAGAACCTCCATTACTAAGTCGACCATGGCTGGGATTTCAACTTCAGTCGGATCTGTGGCACTCTTGGGCTGTGGCGACTCTTCTGTGAAGGGGTCCTCCTGAACCGAAGGTCAATGAATGTGTTCCAGAAACACGTTGTGGGGAATGGCCTCTCTCTTTGAACCTATCTTCGCCAACTCATCTGCAGCTTGATTTTTCAATCGGGGAACATGGTGAAGTTCCAACCCCTCAAACTTCTTTTGCAGCTTCCTAACAGCATTGCAGTAACCAGTCATGGCTGGACTTCTGACATCCCACTCCTTCATCACCTGATTAACCACCAAATCTGAATCGCCATATACCATGAGGCGACGGACGCCGAGTGAAATGGCCATACGCAACCCATATAAAAGTGCTTCGTATTCTGCTTCGTTATTGGAGGAATCAAAATGAATCTGGAGAACATAGTTGAGCTTGTCTCCACGGGGGGACACCAATACTACTCCAGCACCTGATCCGTTTAGCATCTTGGAGCCATCGAAGAACATAGCCCAATGTTCCGAGTGAACTTGAGTCGGTAGTTGCTGCTCAAACCACTCGGCAAGGAAATCCGCGATTGCTTGGGACTTGATAGCTTTCTTTGCCTCAAACTTGATGTCCAGTGGAAGGAGTTCAATCGCCCATTTTGCTACTCGACGAGTTGCATCTCTGTTATTCAAAATCTCAGACAACGGTGCATCGCTGACGACTGTAATAGAGTGATCAGAGAAGTAATGTGCAACCTTCTTCATGGTCATGTAAATTCCATAGACAAGCTTCTGATAATGAGGATATCGTTGCTTGGACGGAGTCAAAACTTCGGAGAGATAGTAAACTGGGCGTTGAACTTTGTAAGCTTTTCCTTCCTCTTCTCGCTCGACCGTGAGTACTGTACTGACGACCTGTCCAGTGGCTGCAATGTAAAGCAGTAAAGGCCCTTTGCTGATTGGCGCAGCGAGCACCGGTTGGGTGGAAAGCAGGGTTTTGAGCTCTGCAAATGCTGCATCAGCTTCCTTAGACCACTCGAACTTATCAGATTTCTTCATCAATCGGTAAAGAGGCAAGGCCTTTTCACCGAGACGAGAAATGAATCGACTCAAGGCGGCCAAACAACCAGTCAGCTTATGAACGTCATGCACTAGCATGGGGCGTTTCATTCGGAGGATGGTATCAACTTTTTCTAGATTGGCATCGACCCCTTGTTCGGAAACGAGGAAACCGAGCAATTTTCCTCCTGGAACTCCGAAGGTGCACTTTGATGGATTAAGCTTGATATCATACCTTCTTAGGTTGGCAAAGGTTTCTGCGAGGTCAGTCAATAGGTCGGAACCCTTGCGAGACTTGACCACGATGTCATCCATGTACGCCTCCACATTCCGACTGATTTGGGTGAGCAGACACTTCTGGATCATTCTCATGAATGTGGCTCCGGCATTTTTAAGACTGAATGGCATGGTGACATAGCAAAAACAGCCGAATGGGGTGATGAAAGCTGTTTTTATTTCATCGGGACCATACAGTCGGATCTGATGATACCCGGAATACGCATCTAGGAAAGACAGGCGTTCACACCCCGCAGTCGAGTCAACAATCTGATCGATACGGGGGAGAGGGAAGTGATCTTTCGGGCAGGCCCAATTGATATGCTTGAAATCAATGCACATGCGAAGTGAATCGTCCTTGTTGGGGACCATGATGACATTGGCAAGCCACTCGGAGTGGTAGATTTCACGGATGAACTTTGCTGCCAACAGTAGAGCCACTTCTTCGCTGATTGCTTTTCTCTTCTGAACAGCAGACCGCCGAAGGTGCTCTTTGACGGGTTTTACCTTGGGGTCGACACGCAAACGGTGCTCAACCAGTCCTCTGGGTACACTTGGCATGTCAGAGGGTTTCCATGCGAAGATGTCCCAGTTCTCACGGAGGAACTAGATGAGCGCTTCTTCCTATTTGCTGTCGAGTGTTGTTGATATATGAGTCGGGGCAGCATTGGGGTCGGTCGGGTGAACATGAATCGGTTTCGTTTCGCCAGTCGACTGAAATGCAGAGTCTGTAGCATGCTTCTTGGCTCGGAGAGAATCACTCGGATCTGCACTCTTCTGGTACTCCTGGAATTCAACTGCCGCCATCTGTGCATCGGCGATTTTGGAACCTTTCTGGAAACATTCTTCTGCTTTCTGCCGATTGCCAGTGGCTGTGATCACACCTTTGGGGCCAAGCATCTTCAGCTTGAAGTATACATAACATGGTCGAGCCATGAAACGTGCGTATGCCGGCCTCCCCAGGATGGCGTGATAAGCACTCTGGAAATCCACGACTTCAAATGTCAACTTTTCTTTTCGGTAATGCTTGGAGTCACCAAAAACCACGTCGAGAGTGATCTGACCGAGTGACTCGGCCTTCTTTCCGGGGATAACACCGTGAAAGCTCATGTTGCTCTCGCTAAGCTTGGACATCGGGATGCCCATACCCTTCAAGGTTTCAGCATACAGGATATTCAGGCCACTACCTCCATCCATCAGCACTTTAGTCAGTCGAGTGCCACCAACCACTGGGTCAACCACCAGCGCTTGCCTCCCGGGGATGACTACGCGAATAGGATGGTCTGACTGGTCGAATGTGATGGCTGTCTGGGACCATTTCAGGTACATGGTCGTCGTCGCCGAAGCAACCATATTCACCTCTCTGTTGATGACATTCAACCGACTCTTGCTCTCCACATCAGCAAAAATCATGAGAGTGGAATTGACCTTGGGGTAACCGTCATCTTCCTCTTCCTCCTCATCTCTGTCCGACTCCTTCTCCTTCTCATTGGGTTGTTTCTCCCGGAACTGTTGGATCAAAAGTCGACATTGCCGAGTGGTATGCTTTGGGTAAATCAGATTACCTTCTTCATCTTTCTTTGTGTGGATGTGACACGGCAAATCCAGCATGTCATTACCATCTTGATCTTTCACCTTCTTAGGGGGCCAGGGCCCCTTAGGTTTTCCTTTAAACTTTCCTTGATTCACTGCCGCAATCTCTCCAAGTGGGCTCGGCCTTGCGCTTCTGTTTCCGATTGGAGTTACCTCCACCGGCCTCTTGACCGACCGGTTTGCTCTTCCCGCTATGGAGTCGATCCTCTTCTTCCCCGTTAGCGTACCGGGTGGCTATCTCCATCATTCAAGTCAGAGTCATATCCCCAGTCCGACCGAATTTCAAGACCAACTCCCTGTATTTGACACCTTCCTTGAAAGCACAAATAGCTTGATGCTCTGAAACATTCTCGACGGTATGATGTAAAGTGGACCATCTCTGGATGAACTCCCTCATAGTCTCATTCGGTTTCTGCACACAATGTTGCAACTCGGGTAATCCTGCTGGTCGCTTGCACGTGCCCTCAAAAGTTCTCACGAACACTCGAGGTAGCTCTTCCCAACTGTGAATACTGCCCGGAGTCAACTGGGTCAGCCACGCTCGGGCCGATCCTTCCAACATAAGAGGTAGATGCTTCATCGCTATCTCGTCGTTGCCGCCTCCAATCTGCATAGCCACTCGGTAATCCTCAAGCCAAGTTTCAGGCTTGGATTCACCGGTGAACTTACTAACGTCGGACGCCAACCCAAAGTTGGGAGGTATCACTGCTGCCCTGATGACTCTGCTAAAACACTCGGGACCAGAAACATGCACCCGGCTGCTGCTTGGACGATCTCTGCCAGCGTCTTCTCTGTGTGCTCTGTTCCAGTCGACCAGGCCTTGAACGAGGATAGACCTCTCGTCGAAGCCCGGTTCTCTTGGATCAACTGAAATCCTGCGCTCACCACTGTGACGGCGTCTGTCGTCGTTCCGCCGAGGCACATATGACGCACTCCTCGGAGGAGGCGTGGGTCCCCGACAACGATTGTCGTGGTCGAGTGGATGATCATACTATCCACGGCCTTCATGCCGCAGAGGCGATCTTGGGCTGTGGGTCGACTGAACCGTGTCTGCTGCAACGGATCTGCTGTGAATCCTATTCCGCGACTGAGATACTGATGTATTGTGCTCTCCTGCTGCCCTGAGCAGGGCCTGGATCTGCATCAACCCTCTGCCAGATTCTAACTGGGAAGGTTGGATCGACTCTGCTATTCAGGCCGCAGCTGTGAGATTCTGAATCGGAGTGCGGTATACCTTAGGTGGAGGCAGAAAAAACTGTCGTCGACTGGACTCATGGATCCGCTCCTGGGCGCGCTCGTCGAGAGCATGCTGAAGGTTATCTAGTCGAGTGCGCTCAGCCAAATTAGCTAGGCGCGCCTCCTGCAAGGCCCGAGCCTCGGGGGTTTCTCCAACGATAGGCGAGTGGAGTGCATCCATGTTGCGGCAACGAAGTTCTTCCCTCTGCTCCGAAGAGAGGGGCTCGGGTCGGTATTCCTCATGGACGTGCGACGGATTTCTGCCTCCGTCCTTGTCGCCCTCGCGGCGGAACACGGGCGGGCTGTGAGGACCATCGACTATCAGGACTTCGGCTGCAGGATCGCCGCTATCGCACTCGGATGCAGTCTCCGCGGAGCCAGTCGATAGATCGAACTGGCCGTGGAGGGATCGATTGCTGCGACTTGATGGGTGGTCGAACACCGAGCCACCACGTGTTTCACCCAGCGTTGAAGCCGCGATCGACCGGACCGCTTGCGGCGGCGAACAGCGGGAAGAGAAAACACCGTCAGAGCCGACTGATACTGAGTCGACGGCTGCCGGAGAAGGACGCCGCGAACGCACGCGCAAAAGTGCGTCGCCCCTCGGACAGGGAGCGCCTCAACGTCGAGCGGAGCTTCCTGAAGCCACGCCGAGTCGTTGGCGACAAAAGCGAGCGCGCCGAGACGGATCTCGCGGCCCTCAACCATCTCGCCGCCGGAAACCATGATGATGATCGGAAAAACTTGTAACTTTACTAATAAGTCGCTAAGACACCTGCCCCACGGTGGGCGCCAATTGTCGTGGTTCTAAGTCTGATAGTGGAAAGGGAGGGTAGGTATGGAGAGGCAAGATCTTAGCTATGGCGAAGATGTACACACGAGGTTTACGAGTTGAGGCCCTTCTCGGAGGAAGTAACAGCCCTACGTCTCGGTGCCTAGAGGCGGTCGATTGGATTATGTGTGTTGTGTTACAGGGGGTGCGAACCCTTGTTCCAGAGGAGGGGGTGGCTTATATAGAGTGCGCCAGGACCCCCGCCCACCTCCATTACAAAGGGCTTAATGTACATAAAGTGGGGGCGTTACAGGTAACGACAGTCTTAAATGTTCTTAATGCTCATGAAGACTAAGGAGTGAATGCCCGGTCGTTGTACGTTCTACCGACTCCTGGTCTTCGATATAGTCGAGTGATTCCCGTATGGTCGAGTGAAGGTGAGGAATGACGGTCGAGTGATTACATCGTCGAGTGGATTCTTGATCTTCTTATCTTCTGGGGCAGTGACCTTGGGTAGGACGTGTAGGTCAGGCCTATGACCCTACCCCAGGTCTGTATCCTCATCACCCACAGAAACAGAGGCATGTCCACTTTCGATGAGGTACACCTCTCGAGACAGAGACTGCCACCTGACATTGCCATGCAAATCATTATCATGGGATGCTGGAGCTCATGGATGATCCGAAATGACAAAATCTTCAGGAGAGCACCACCTCATCTAGACTGATGGAAATTCTATCTCAAGGAAGGACTTCAGGCTACCAGACTCAGAGCAAAGCACACTAAAGAAGTACAACTTAGTTCCTGGATAGTTTAGTATCTGTAATTTAATTTTCATGTTTGATCGCACGGGTGTTGGTTGATTGTGGTTGAACTATTTTTGTATCTACATATTTAATTTAATGAAAATACCGTAGAACATGGCTCAAAAAAAAGTCTGGTAAATTACAATTCTGCAAGAGTGATCATGTAATCAATGTCAATATCTTTGATAAGATTTTTAGTTAAACCATTCTGGTTATGTACATAAAGTAGTAACATTTATGTAGTTTTGCAAGGGAGGGGCGATGACGGCGGCGCTCCTTCGTCTCGCTTCAGTGCTTGTAGTACTCCTTAGGTAGTCTACAGATCAGGATATAATTCTTGTTATTTCTGCTGTTTGCCGTACTGCCAGGATTGAGATGAATAGATTGAAAGTTTCTCGTAAAACAATGATATGATCTGTGTCAAATACTCTCTTATATTATGGATTGCCAGGATTGAGATGTACAGATTGAACGTTTCTCCTAAAATAAAATATGATCAGTGTCAAAAACGATTTTATATTATGGGGCGGAGGGAGTAGAGAATAGCTGAGCATACTCGCATACCAAAATGTCGTTGGAAGTGTGATTGTAGGCGGGACACATAACTGTAGCCGTGAGACGACGGTGTCTCTCTATGGCTTACCGGCCCCACCTGCCATTTCTTACGCATAAACCAAACCGTATAAAGTTGGTACTACTTTAGTGCATATAGGATTATTAAAGTAAACGTTGGCAAGCAAAATATATAGATTCCCTAGAAAGCAAGCAGAGCATTTGCCAGTTTCTTTCTTTCCAAGTTCATCAGTTGCTTAATCTGTTTGGGCCAGCTTGAAACAACAGATTACTACTAGATTCAGTGCATTTTCTAACAAAGGGACCAGTGTTCTGCTGCCAGTACACAAAATGGCATGGAAAATACAAGGGCAAGATCCAAAGGGCTGTGATTGGCGAACAAGCAGATGCGGTTAGGCCTTGTATAATGGAAAATGCTTAGGGAGATACTTAGAAAAATAAATCAAGTTTTTTCGAAGCACCGGTGCCTATTTCTAGATAAGAGACGCTTAGTTAAGCGTCTATCCTGTAAAAATAAGTACTGATGCTTAAGGAAAACTTGGTTTATTTCTCTAAGCACCTTCCCTAAGCACCTTGCATTGTACAAGACCTTAATCGTCTCGGGAATTGAACCGCTGCTGCTACTCAAGTGGATCGAGCGGGGAAATCAGACCACAGGCTAGCTAAGCTAAGAGCTAGGAGTCGTCGTTGTGCTTGATTGATTGTGGTCGCTTCCTAGCCGTTGCAGTGGAATAAAGTAATTAGACGAACTTTGTGCTGAAAAGAACAGATTAGACAAAGCTTAGTGTGAAAAAGATACTAGAATAAATTAGTTAGACAGAGCTTGAGAACAAGTGCGTCTAGTGGATTAGATTAGTGGCGTGAGAGGCGCCACTCAAGAACAGCGTATGGTGCAGGACAGCTGAAAATGCTTGATTTCCAAGCAGCGGCAACCAAACGATTGTATATTCTTATACTAATACGATGCAGGAAGTATACATCTCTTTTTCGATGATGTGATGTGGAAGTTGGGAATCACTTAGCCGTAGAGGGTGAATAATGACAACCCATGCGTAGTAGGAAATGAAGTGTTTCTTGAAGGCCGAAATCACTATTCTGACCTTTTCAGCAATCTTTGCCACAAAGTGAACTCGACATGAAAGTATTTCACGATCTAACCCTTTTAGCAACGCCAGAGCCCGTGACGTTTCTTTCCCAAATAAAAACGCCGAGCTAGCTAGCGTTCCTGCCCAAAGAAGAAACGCCCAGGTTGCTCGCATTGTGGACCAGGAAAGCAACGCCAAGGGCTTTGGCGTTTCTGCGCTGGCACCCAGCCCATTAGCTTCACCGTTGCCAAAGTAAAAAGCTGCTCCTAAATCCAGGGCCTAAACGCCAAGCCCTATGGCGTTTCTGGCCAAGGCAGCAACGCCCACTTGCTTGGCGTTTCTATGTGGATTGGAAATGCTAGCTATTCCGGAGTTTGAATGTGGATTTGAAACGCTAGCTAGCTCGGCGTTTTTATATAGAGAAGAAACGCCACGGTCTGTGGCGTTGCTAAAAGGGTTAGATCGTGAAATACTTTCATGTCGAGTTCACTTTGTGGCAAAGATTGCTGAAAAGGTCAGAATAGTGATTTCGGCCTTTCTTGAACGTTAGGTGCTCCTTTTTGGTTCAGCAAGACAGGCTATCGATAGGTCAACTGGACGTGACGTGCCCAGAGCATGAAAACACGATTGGGTGTTGGTTCAGGATGATGGAGCGAGCGGGTATACTCAGGAAGTCGAGCTAACGAGTGCTCGCGATTTTGGCGCAGCAACTTGCACCGTTAACCGCCCGCCCGGGATCGATCGGGAGTGCAGTTCGCGGGAGTCGCGGATGGGCCAACAACCAGCGTTCGTTCGTGCGCGCAGCGGAAGGGAAAGAGCAACGTCGCGTCCAACGCCCGAGCACGACCGCGACGTCCGTTGCGTTTGATCTGCGCGCACCGTGGTTGCGTCGCGCGGGCCGGTCAAGAGGGATACCGGCCTAGCGGGGCGGGGTGCGTGCCTGGCTGCCGGCGTACGTCGTCGGCTCTAGGGGCGGGCGCGTGGCAACTTCTTCCTGCTCCAGCTAATTATCCTTCGTTAGGGCCTTGGCAATCACAGTAAATCAATAAAAAAATTCACAGTCTCAAACGACTCGGTTTATCAGATTGTCCCGATGGATTCGGAATAATAATTTCACTCAGGAGGCAACAAGGAAGACCGACCGCGGTACACTGCGAGCTCTACTGCCGCGGCGTGTGCTTTTCTCGGCCTGGGCCTGCTGACGGCCGAGCAGTTTTCCATGGCCGCGTCACGCCCTGCGTACGATGCCTGCAGAGAGTGGACGACGACCAGGGGTGCTTTTGATGCCTATCTGGTTTCGTTTTTTTCTCGGCCGTGACCATTTGGAGCACGCAACGCAATGACGCAACCGCCAGAGCTGATGCATGCATGCAACGACGACGGGCTGACTCACCTCCGTCCTGTTGCCGCGTCAATGGTTAATACACAACTCGCCCGACCGTACATCAAGTTGCCGTCTACGGGGCGCATGAAAGGCGAAAGCACACACGCAAGGCCACTTGCATAACTAATGTATAACAAGCGTATACATACGTATGCGCGCACGCACGCACGCACGGAAATACGCACGGAGGCCAATGCAACCCATCCCCATCCACGCACCTAATCATATATACAAGAAAAACGGGAAAAGGAACACATATGACACACAAATATCACTCAACTATACCCGCCATTTCTTCTACACCGGTACCATTATTTTACCATGTATATGGACGAAAAAAAGCATAAGCATCAGCATGCATGAGTATCAGTATATGGAGTTGGCTGGAGTGCTCGTGGCCACTGTTGAGCTAAAGCGTCACGCTCAGGGTGCAGTTGAGCATGTCACTTTTATTTCTTGCCCGAGAGCTACGTAGTACGAATACGATCCACTTGTTATACTGTAAAAACCGCCCGAGTGACCCAATTATTAGGGGCTCCAACAAATATCCAATACAAAAGCGACAAGCACTACGGCCACCCGCACAATCCAGCCCCGTTCCCATCGGTTGCAATCACAACGTGGTGTCGTACGTGCCTCAAGTTTCAACAATGGCGACCGGGGCCTTTTTCTTTTATAAAAAAACAACAGACTGGGCAATAGGCCAAGTTGAAGACCAAATGCACGCACCGACCGATCGTAGTAGGAGGCAGTTTCGGAGCAATCCACGGGGATTCGACGGACGATTACAAGAAAGAAGATGATGAGACCGGCGAAAGGGGCTTGGTCTCAAGTCAAGCGTGCATGCACTACCGTTGGATCGCTGTCGATCGAATGGTCCCGACAGCCCGCGAGCACGTACGTACGTCTTAGGTGCCAGGTCGGTCAAAAGTCGCTGCCCGCCAACCAGGAAAGTTTTTTTTGAGAAATTCTTCATCCAAATTACGAATCAGTACAAAGTAGTTGACTCTTACAAGCACACTGAAACGCAAACACAAAGGACCATGAACACCTAGAGTACCCTAAGACAACCATAACACAAGAAGAACTCCGGAGCCCTGTGTCATCATCCCTGAATCTTGAGAGAAGACCCCTGCAGCAGAAGAATCTGCAACCAGTCGCAAACAGGTCATCATCTTCGACCACGATATAATTGCCGCCACACTGCTTCCTCCTTTCTTGACACCATCGCTGAGAGGGCATGGACATCAATCCAACACACCTGCAACAGTCGTCGCCATCTTTGGCTTTAAGTACCGCGAAAAGTGTCCCTTCCGAAAGGAAGAGAACTCGAGTCATCCGACCGGTCCAGCACCACGGCCGGGCCATCTGCCCGGACAAAGCAGGATCTCCCACCAGCATCAGCGCAGAGGAAGGAGAAGAACAGCAGCAACAAATCATACCAATAAGGAAGAAGAAAGGTCTTCGTCTCCCTGCATCCATCGCCCATCTGAGGATCCAAACGGCCAGTGCGCGCCAATGGACCTCCAACCACCATAGCCCGCGACCTCGACAAGATCCGGGGATCCCCAACACCGCTGGCTCCTAGACGAAGGCAAAAGCCTCGCCTGACCGTGAACGAAGCCCGGAGAAACTTATTCCGACGCGACACCACCGCAACGGCCTCGGCAGCGTCTCCCTCAACCCTAACCCTACCACACGCCCACCTAAAGAACAGACCCGGGGTTCCCCCTCCCTCCCGCCGCCGGAGCGGCCGACGAAGAGAGAGGGAACCGGCGGCGTCACCGGTGGCGCGCAAGGGATCCCGGTCGCCTCCTCCAATCGCCTGATGCGATCCTGGCGGAACGGCGTTCCCTGGTTGAAAACAGTTCTTTTTTTCCTGCCAACCAGGAAAGTTGGTTCGTACGTGTATGGATCGGTGGCTAGAGCTAGCGAGCTGGTCCTCATCCTACGGCGGAGAAAGAAAGAGAGACCCGGCAAACGGATCTCGATGGCGTGGCGACAAGGACGTGCCAACAGCTTCCTAGTTCCACTTAAGCTAGCTCCGGCCTCGTCTCTCTCTCTCTCTAGAGAGAGAGAGATCTTTCACTCCCGTCGTCAGCCAATCTGCGATTGCAACACCTGAGTCGCAGGTTCCACAAAATTGGTTGGCTGGTTCCAGCATTCTCGGCCTGCCAACGCATATGCCGCGCCCCCGTCGCAGCTCTTCCCGTCGCCGGTTGTAGCACGCCACACCGACGGTTCCACCAAAAATGGTGGGTGGCTCCAGCACCGACGTAGCAACGCGCCCTGGTAGCCTTCTGCTTCATCGTCGGCCAGGCCCGATGGAAAACTGATTTGCTATCTTGCATTTATCGTGTTGATTTGGCATTTTTCTCATGTTTTTGAGTTATTTGTCATAGGATGTTACTTTCTTTCATAGATCTGGATTTAGTCCTTTATACATATCACTCAAAGCCATTTTATCTTGAGTTACATCTTTCTCTCTCAGTGATTATGTTTCGGACCCACGCCCCCCTCTATTCGATCTCATCCACTCTATGCTTCTCTGTTCCTAACCTAAGCGCGCCCCACTGTTCCGACACTTACAGCATCTACACGCGCACCTTAAACCCTCCTCAAACGTCTGCGCGCGTCACCTGGTCGCTGGCCGGTCATGAAATTTTGACCCAGTAGGGCATCTTAAATGGCCCTCAAACGCTGGACTGATCGGCACTCTCATACCCAGTTCAAATATGGGGCGGATATGGGGTGTCCGGGTGCGTTTGTCGCTCCAGACCCAGCCGATCCGATCCCACATATATTCCTCTGCATTCGCTCGCCGAACCAAACCCTAGCCACTCCCCTCCGTTACCCAAACTCGTCTCTAGCATGGCGGGCAGCAGATTCAAATCGTTCACCTCCAGATTCGTCGACCCCGAGATCGTCCCACGCGACCCCGAGAAGGAGATGGTCGTCCGGCTTTGCGCTCCACCGCTCATGGGAGGAGGCCTGTGCACGGCAGTGCTCGGACTCCTTCCGTCGGGAATTCATTGCGCCCGCCTAAATGGCGCATGGATCCGGCACTAGGGCAACCATCGCTGCCTCACCGAAGGCGGTGCGGCCCATCTGGCGTTCGAACGCGGTGGCGGACGCGCAACCCCTCCGTTGGCGCGCCGAGGCCATGGACGCACCGTGGGCGTCGTCCGACACAAACATGACGCGGCATGACCGCTTTGCGAGGCAGCGGGTACGGGAGGCGGCGGTAGCCCTTGCGGCAGTGGATGTTGGCGAGGCGGAGTCGCATTCTCAGGCGCTCCGTATGTTGCACCAGTCTGGGCGCCACAATCGCTTCATGGTGGATGTCGCCGGCTCATCCCAGGACGGATCCATCATCGATCTGGCGTCCACCGGCACCCAACGGTTTCGTGCTCCAACGTGGAAGAGTAGGGCATGGGAGACGGTGGCGCCTTGAGTCTTGTGAGCCGGCTCGTGTCCCATGCCCTACTCTACCTTGCTGGTGACCGGTCCAACACTCCTGAGAGCGCAGTCGGCCGCCGGACATGGGCACGGCGATCGGACGAGCTCCGCTGAAAGATCGCTACATTGCATGTAATAATATCAATTTAAGGTATCCGGATGTGGAATGCATTATTTATGATGTGACCGTGTCGGCGGACGCCGACACGCCGGCGTTTGAGGGGCCAGATTTGCAAAGTTCGGTTGTAGATGCTCTTATTATGCTGCAAGGGACGCCTGGCTACCTTAGCTGGAATGTTATTCTTCCCTACGGCTAAGCGATTCCTAACTTCCACATCACATCATTAAAAAAGAGATAGATATATCCGTATTAGTATAAGAATATATTATCGTCGGGTTGCTGCTACTTGGAAACCAAGCATTTTCAGCTGTCCTGCACCATACGCCATTCTCGAGTGGCACCTCGCGCGCCACTAATCTAATATAATCCACTAGACGCGCCTGCTCTCAAGCTCCGCCTAACTAATTTATTCTTTTGACACAAAGCATCGTCTAATCTACTCTTTTTGACAGAAAGTTTGTCTAATTACTTATTCGATTGGATCGGCTAGGAAACGACCACAATCAAATGCTACGACTCCTGGCTTAGCTAGCCTGTGTTCTGATTTCACCGGTCGATCCACTTGTGTTGGTCTGCTTGCTTGCGTGCCTGCGTGTCCAGATAGCAACTTACAAGCAGTGGGTTCAATTTCCGAGACGGCTAACCGCATCTGCTTGTCCGGCGCCAATCACAGGCCTTGGGCCTTGCCCTTGTATTTTCCATGCCATTCTGTGGGCTGGCTGGCAGGTCTACAGTGGTACCTTGATTAGAAAATAACAAGTGGGACGATTCTATTATAAGCAGTTCGGTACTCTCTCCGTCCGGGTTTATTAGGCCTAAAAACAACTTTTCCTAGACCAAGACACATAGTAAATTGCTCACATTAATTTTTTTCACATCACTCCCAATGTACTCTCTTACATGCGTGCAGCCAATAAAAACACACGCATGAAGTGTATTAATTTCTCAGTCATGGCACCAACAACAATGGCTTTCAATGCACCAATGAAATGATTGCATACATGCACCTTTCCAAAGCCAGGCCTTATAAAAAGGGACGTGCTTGTGATGCTCAGAGGCCTAATACCCGAACGGAGGAAGTAGCAAATGCGCCGAATCTAGTAGTAATCTGTTGTTTCAAGCTGGCCCAAACAGATTAAGTACTACCTCCGTCTAGATGAATAAGTCATTCGCGTAGTTCTAGATCATCAATTTGAGGGATTAAATATGTGTTATATGTCATGAAAAGTATATCACTAGATTTCTACATGGATGTAGTTTTCAAATATATAATTTTTGTCACATATGATACATATTTAGATAGTTAAATCGCCGACCTAGAACTACGCGAATGACTTATTCACCGAGACGGAAGTAGTAACTCGAGGAACTCTGAAAAGAAGGAACTAAAGCTCTGCTTGCTTTCTAGGGAATCTATATATTTTGCTTGCCAACGCCTTTTTCTTGTAGTAATCCTATGCACTAAAGGTTACCAACCTAATACGGTCTAATTTACGCGTAAGAAATGACAGGTCGGGCTGTTCGGTCATAGAGACCCCGTCTTTTTTTTGACCCTGTGACCGTAAAACAATTGTTCTACGATATTTTCATTAAATTATAAATATGTACAGACCGCAATACAAAAAAACATCACCCAGTACCAACTCTAGGAAACATGAAAATTAAATTACACTATGCTATCCAGAGTTCAATCTCATCTGCCTTGCCTTGCTTGGCTCGAAGCTTGGTGTTCTCGAGTCCTTCTTTCAGATAGTATTTCTAGGAGTTTAGGTGTGGAGCTGCTGTTCTGACGATCTTATCGTTCCTGGCCACCCAGACACTCCAACGTCCCATGATAATGATATCCATAGCAATGTCTTGTTGGAAGTCTGTTCAAAGTGAGGTGAATCTCATCGTAGGCAAAAATGCCTCTTTGTTTTGTTGTTAGAAGGTGGAACCAACAACTGAGAGCAAATGGACAATTCCAGAATAAGTGGATCAAAGTCTCTTCTGTGGAATCATCACATAAAGCACAAATATAGTCCTCCAAGCACATGCTTCTGCGATGCAGTAAGTTCCTGGTACTCACTCTATCATGTAATAAGAGCCAAAAGAAAATCTTGTGTCTGAGTCTGCAAGCAGTGTTCCAAAGGAGTTTAAATATATTGTGTGCACTAGATTTTACAATGATGGTCTTGTACATCTTAATAGAGGAGTAATGTAGAGAGGTCCAGGAATATGTCCATCTGTCCTTATCAACTGTAGCTTCTCTGTTGTGGATATGATCCTAGAGAGAATTGAATTGAGAGAATGCTTGTTGGAAGAGTGGTATGTGGAATAGGTGGCTAATCTCCTGTTGGTCAATAGCTTTTGCCAGTGTGATGTCTTTGTTTATGACAAAGGAATAAAGCTCAGGGAACTTGGAATGTAGGGGCTCTCCTAACCATTTGTCAAACCAGTGTCTCCCTTACCAGGTTTGCATATGGCATGCTATTTAAAAGTCGGCAGGAGCTTGAGGATAGTTTTCCACCAAAATGAGCCTACCATTTTCTCACCAGGGAGAATGTCCTGGTAGTGAGTTTCCCAAATGATGTTAACCCAAGGGGTGTTATCTTTATTGAATAATTTGTGCAGGAACTTCATGAGCAAGGCTTGATTGTGAGTATGAATATCCAAAACACCCGGTCCACCCTACATTTTAGGTTGGCATACTTTGTTCCAGGAAATCAGTATTGATCCTCTCTCTTGGGTTCCAAATCTCCTCCAGAAGCAATTCATGCGGTAAGAGTTGATTTTTTTGACCACTGACTTATGAATCATCAGAGTGCACATGAAGAAAATTGGCATACTGGAGAAAACAGACTTGATGAGAGTGAGTTTGTCTCCAGTAGACAGTAGGGTAGAGCAGCCAAGGAGCCTATTTTCAATTCTTTTTAGCATATGCACAAAATTTTCTATTCTGGGTTTGGTATAGCAGAAGGGCAACCCAAGATAGGTGTGTGGGAGGGCTCCAGTTTTACAACCCAAGAGGTTTCATAGTGTAGTTATCTTGTTCATGGGGGTTTTGATTGCTATCAAAATGGATTTAGAGTAGTTCACTTTGAGACCAGTATATGCAACACAGTGAAGTAGGAGATTTTTGATGTATTCCAACTATCTGTTGTCTGCCTTTGCAACCAAAATGGTATCTTATGCATATTGAATGATGGGGAAGTTTGGGCAAGATCTATGGGTAAGAGGTGTCTCCACTAGGGCATTATGCGTAACTTCATTCATCATGGACTGCCGAACATCAGCAGCAATCCCAAATATCAATGGGGAGAGAGGATCTCCCCATCTGACACATTTTTTTGCATAGAAATTGCTTCCCCGGAACACCATTAAGTAGAACATATGAGTATCCAGTCCCATAAATCCTGGTGATCCATTTGGGGTCAAACCCATTGGCCTACATGATCTGTATGATGGTGTCATGGCTGAGTATGTCAAAAGCCTTTTCAAAATCCAGCTTTAGTAAAACTAGTTCTTTCTTGCTTTGGTAGCACTGATGAATGTATTCAGATGACCAAGCTAAACAATCTTGGATACACCTGTTATTAAGAAACCCATATTGGTTGGTGTGGACCATTTTGAGGATAACTTTCTGCAATCTATTGGCCAGTAGTTTAGTGATGATTTTCAAAGTACAATTGAGCGGGGAGATAGGCCTAAACTCTGCTCGGCTAGAGGCAACATTAATTTTTAGGATCAGAGTAATGAAAGAATAGTTGATGCTTTGGATATCGGCATTGCCAGAATGAAAGTCTTCAATGAGCTTATAAAAATTAGGTGCAATGATATCCCAACAGTGTTTGAGGATGTTGCATTAAAACCATCTGGGCATGGTGATTTATCAGAGGGAATCTGATTGATCACCCTGTCAATCTCTTCCTTGGAGAAAGGGGCTTCTAGTTTTGATAGTCTTTCAAGGGGTTGTAACAGATTCTCTAGGTGGAGTGGATTCTGAGTGGATGTTTTAGTAACCAGTCTTTCTTTAAATGCCCTAAAAAGGATGACAGCTTTGTCCTGATGATCATGGTGCTCATTGCCAACTTCATCTTGAAACACTGAGATACAATTATTTCTGAATTTGATTGTAGCCTTTGCCTGAAAGAATTTGGTGTTAGCCTATCCCATCTGAATATATCTGATAGTGGCTCTATGTTTCCAATAAATTCTCTAAAGTTCCAAGAGTAGTTCAAGATATGTTTTGAGTACTTACCTCCCATTAGATTCTTCAATAGTCAATGCTCTGAAATCCTCAAAGTAATCATAATAAAGAATTAGGAAATTACTATCTGCAATGATTTTTCTCAAATCAGAGTTTTCTCTTACCAGTTTGAGCCCTTTCCTCAGCCTCTTGAATTTTGCAGCAATAATTTTGGCATTGTCTCTCTCATTCACCTCCTCGGAGAGATAGATTTCACAATATCCTTGAACTAAGAGTGCTTTAGCCAGAAGTTGTCAAACCTAAATATTTTAGCTTTTGGAATTTGCAGATCCAATTCTTATGTTGATGGGTACATGATCAGAAGTTGTTTTGGCCAGAGGGTATGAAAATGTGCAGGGGTATTTGAGTGTCCAAGACTCTGATGTAAAACACCAGTCCAATTTTTTCAGAAGAGGTGCATCTTGCATATTACACCATGTGAAATTCCTACCCTTCAATGGGATTTCTATAAGTGCCTGTTGGTTGATGGGTTCATTAAAGCTGAGCATGTCATTAATATTACCACCCTCTTTGTTTCCGTTGTGAGGGTATCTTATATAGTTGAAATCCCCTAAGATAATCCAGTTTATGTCACCCAATATCTGAAAGTTTTGCAGGCAGTGGATGCATAGAAGTCTTTCTTGTTGTTCACATGGTCCATAAACATTAGTGAGGATCCACTGTTCCCCATTATGTCTTGAAGTGAATTGGATGGATAGGGTAAATGAATTGACATGATAGATTTGTCCACTGAAATCTTGGTCATTCCATGCCACTAGTAGTCCTCCATATGATCCTACTGATGGGAGGTGTCCAAATTTGTTAACACTTTTTTTTCGATAAACAGGGGATCACCCCCGGCTCCATTTCATATAGAAAGAAACCACATCGTAGTAGTACCTTACAGACCCGAAACACCCATACAGAGAACAGACTACAACCAGAATAGTCTCAGGAGGAGATCTACCTCCCAAAATAGACCTTGAAATAAAAACTACCGAAAATATTCCACAAACAGACAGCAACATCTACCTACTCTCGACCACCAACCTTACACTCAATCCACTCCAAACATGAGGGCCACCCTACTCTAGGCTGACCTAGATAGAGATACCCCCTCCCCCCCACCGACGCTGACCACATGGATGTTGTCGGCTTCCTCTGGGTGGTGCAGTTGGTACTCCAGCGTGGACCTTCCTCCGTGTGCAGCATTTCCAACTGCCTTTTTCTAGAGCCCATCATCAATGATTTGGTCTTCAAACCACTTGCGGCAGCTTAGCCTGGTTCCCGCATCAATGGATTTCTCAGGGTTCTCCAGATCAGATCTTGAAACTCTTGCATTTTCCCTCCTTGGAGATCTTGGAACAGCTTGGTCCAGTCCCTCAGATAGCTTTAAACTAGCACCAGAACCTGTTTCACATAAATCCAAGAGCACCTATTAAACACTACAGAATTCCTAAAATTCCACAGTCCCCACAGGACAGCAGAGCTCAAAACATTCAGTTGCTTCCATTTTTTGTCGCACAACCAGTATTTAGCTACAGATTCAAAACCAACCACAGAAATGTTAAAGACGGTATTAACCTCAGCCCAAACTAGCCTAGCTACCACACATTCAAAAAGCAAATGACGAACAGATTCAATCTCCTTGCAACACACTCTAATGGCTTCACTATGCCTCTTTTCCTAAGATTATCACAATTCATGATTTTATTTTGCGAAAAGAGCCACAGAAGCCTTGCACCCTGGGTGGAACTTTCACACTCCAAACAGCAGGGAGGTAAACAGGTTGCACCCCCCTGAAATTCACAATGGCATACAGGGATCTAGAAGAATAAACCCCCTTTGACTCATATTTCTAGATCAAAGAGTCAGCCTCCTCGGAGAAAACAGTCAGTGACACAATTTCAACCAATTCAAACCATTGTGACATCAGCTCATCTTAGAAGGTCCTCCTAAAGGTGCATTTGAGCTCCTGGCCGTCCCAGATCTCTGCAATGGTTTTGTTTTTTTCATTCACCAAGACATACAAGTCCCAGTATTGGGTAGCTAAGGGGGTGTTACCATACTAGGTATCCTCCCAGAATCTAATGAATCTACCATCACCCACTTGCCACTTATACCCCACTTTCACAGCCTGCAATGCCCACATCAACCCTTTCCAAAACTGGGAGGGGTGTGGATCTCTACAGCAAAGGATGTTGGGGCTTTTGGTATTATATTTGTTATCAACAATTCTCCTCCACAAAGAACCCTCTCCAGCGATGTATCTCTTAACCCAAGATCCAATCAGGCAAAGGTTCATATCTTGGAGGTTTGGAACCCCCATGCCCCCAAACTCTTTTTTCATGCAAATGAAAGGCCAGTTAGCCAAATGGATTTTATGAGCACCATCAGTGTCACTCCATAGACAATTGGCCATATGGGAATTAATCAAGTTAAGAGCCCACTTAGGGAATTTGAAAAAAGACAGGAGATAGATAGGGATGCTAGCTAATCAGGTTTTAATAAGAATAATCCTCCCTAAATATGACAACAACTTTCCTCTCCACCCTGCTATTCTTGCCAGAATCTTATCAATCAGGAATTGCAGGTCCTCCCTGCTTAATTTGTCAAAGTGTAATGGGATGCCTAGATATTTGATAGGGAATGAAGGATCCCATCACACATTGGAAAATGTCTACAAACTCATCCAACTCCACATGAGTTGGATGAGTTTGTAGAGATTTTCCAATGTGTGATGGGATCCTTCCCTATCAAATATCTAGGCATCCCATTACACACTGACAAATTTGTTAACACTTTTAGGGAAAAAGTTCTTGATATATGCACTATCAAATGTCTCTCTCTTAGTTTCTTGCAGGTATATAATGGAGCATTGAGATTCTTCAATTCTTTGGCAATAGCTGTCCATTTCTTAGGATCATTAATTCCTATGATTTCGCAGTTAAGTATGCTCCACTCTCTCTTCATGATGTTGGGTTATAGAGTAAACTGCTTTCTGCCTTTTATCTGACTCACACTTCAAAAATTGCATCACATGGAAAAACTGGTAGAGATAAAATATAATATAGTTCACTAGACAGTAGCCAAGGTACCAAGACACATGTTCGGTGATACATCATCTCTTACAAACCAACATTGCCTGATCAGTACATTCAGGTAGCATCAAAGTACTCAAACTATTACAAAAAAGAAACTTTTCAAGTTCTAGATAGAACTAAATCCACTTCTTGCTTGGCTTCTTAGCAGCTTTCTTCCCCTCCAGGGTGGAGTTGGTACCCTATGTTGTCACTTTCATATACTAGTGGGAATTTTCTAATATAGAACTTGGCTTGTATATTCCAACGATGGGCTTCCTCAAATTGCCCTAGGTCTTCATGAGCAAGAAAGTTGGATGCACACCCACTCAGTTTGTTTTTGAGCTTTCCTACACTTATAGCTCTAGTGCATCCACTGCATGGAAATACCTACTCACTCACATTGATATCTTTTGATGGGCATCCCCATAGCCCGTTGATACGCCTAGTTGATGTGAGACTATCTATTTCTTTTTTTTCTCCACAACCACCATATTCTATTCCACCTATAGTGCTATGTCCATGGCTCACGCTCATGTATTGTGTGAAAGTTAAAAAAGTTTGCGAACATCAAAAGTATGAAACAATTGCTTGGCTTGTCATCGGGGTTGTGCATGATTTGAATACTTTGTGTGATGAAGATGGAGCATAACCAGACTATATGATTTTGTAGGGATAACTTTCTTTGGCCATTTTATTTTGAGAAGACATGATTTCCTATTAATATGCTTGAAGTATTATTGTTTTTATGTCAATATTAAACTTTTGTTTTGAATCTTATGAATCTGAATATTCTTGCCACAATAGAGAAGATTACATTGATAAATATGCTAGGTAGCATTCCACATCAAAAATTCTGTTTTTATCATTTACCTACTTGAGGACGATCAGGAATTAAGCTTGGGGATGCTTGATATGTCTCCAACGTATCTATAAACTTTTATTATTCCATGCTATTATATTATCTGTTTTTGATGATTTATATGCATTTATATGCTATTTTATATTATTTTTGGGACTAAACTATTAACCTAGAGCCCAGTGCCAGTTTCTGTTTTTTCCTAGTTTTTGAGTTTTGCATAAAAGGAATATCAAACGGAGTCCAAATGCTGAAAATTTACGGTGATTTTTTATGGACCAGGAGAAGCCCCCGAAGCACAAGAGTTGGCCAGAAGAGTCCAGAGTCAACGACAAGGGTGGAGGACGCACCCAACCACCTAGGGCGCGCCCCCTGCCTTGTCGCTGACTCGTGGACCCCCCTGACGTGAAACCGACACCAAAAATTCCTATAAATCAAGAAACCCCCTGAAAGAAACCTAGATTGGGTGTTCCGCCGCCGCAAGCCTCTGTAACCACAAAAAACCAATCGGGAGCCCGTTTCAGCACCCTACTGGAGGGGGAATCCATCACCGGTCGCCATCTTCATCATCCCGACGGTCTCCATGACGAGGAGGGAGTAGTTCACCTTCGGGGCTGAGGGTATGTACTAGTAGCTATGTGTTTGATCTCTCTATCTCTCTCTCTATCTCTCTCTCTCTCGTGTTCTTGATTTGGCACGATCTTGATGTACCGCTGATATGTCTCCAAAGTATCTATAATTTTTTATTGTTCCATGATGTTATATTATCATTCTTGGATGTTTTTTTATATCATTTTTGGTACTAACTTATTGACGTAGTGCCCAGTGCTAGTTTTTATTTTCTGCTTGTTTTTAATATCACATGAAATCAATACCAAACGGAGTCCAAATGCAGCAAAACTTATTATGGACTTTTTCTGGACCAGAAGACACCGTTGTTGGAAATATGCACTAGAGGCAATAATAAAATGATTATTATTATATTTCCTTGTTCATGATAGTTATCTATTATTCATGCTATAATTGTATTAACCGGAAACAGTGATACATGTGTGAATACATAGACCGCAACATGTCCCTAGTGAGCCTCTAGTTGACTAGCTCGTTGATCAAGAGATGGTCATGGTTTCCTGACTATGGGCATTGAATGTCATTGATAACGAGATCACATCATTAGGAGAATGATGTGATGGACAAGACCCAATCCTAAGCATAGCACAAGATCGTGTAGTTCGTTTGCTAAAGCTTTTCTAATGTCAAGTATCAGTTCCTTAGACCATGAGATCATGTAACTCCCGGATACCGTAGGAGTGCTTTGGGTGTGCCAAACGTCACAACGTAACTGGGTGACTATAAAGGTGCACTACAGGTATCTTCGAAAGTGTCTGTTGGGTTGGCACGAATCGAGACTGGAATTTGTCACTCCGTATGACGGAGAGGTATATCTGGGCCCACTCGGTAATGCATCATCATAATGAGCTCAATGTGACTAAGTGGTTAGTCACGGGATCATGCATTATGTAACGAGTAAAGTGACTTGCCGGTAACGAGATTGAACGAGGTATTGGGATACCGACGATCGAATCTCAGGCAAGTAACTTACCGATTGATAAAGGGAATTGTATACGGGATTACTTGAATCCTCGACATCGTCGTTCATCCGATGAGATCATCGTGGAACATGTGGGAGCCAACATGGGTATCCAGATCCCGTTGTTGGTTATTGCCGGAGAGCTGTCTCGGTCATGTCTGCGTGATTCCTGAACCCGTAGGGTCTACACACTTAAGGTTCGTTGACTCTAGGGTTATTAGGAAGACTTGTATGTGATTATCGAATGTTGTTCGGAGTCCCGGATGAGATCCCGGATGTCACGAGGAGTTCCGGAATGGTCCACAGGTGAAGATTTATATGTGGGAAGTTGTCATACGGTCACCGGAAAAGTTCGGGGGCATACCAGTATTGTACCGGGGCCACCGAAAGGGTTCCGGGGGTTCACCGGGAGGGGCCACCTCTCCCGGAGGGCCTCGTGGGCCGTAGTGGGATGGTAACAAGCCCTTGGAGGGCTGGGCGCATCCCCCCTTGGTCCAATGCGCCTAGGGTTGGGGGGAAATCCTAAAGGGGGCGCCCCCCTTGCTTGGTGGGCAAGTCCCCCCCCCCTTGCCCCCCCTCTAGATCTCATCTAGAGGGGGCCGGCCCCCTTCCCCCTCCTCCTATAAATAGAGGGGCGAGGGGAGGGCTGCAACACCACATCCAAGGTGCAGCCCCTCCCCTCCCCAACACCTCTCCTCCTCCGTAAGAGCTTGGCGAAGCCCTGCCGGAGTACTGCCACTCTGTCACCACCACGCCGTCGTGCTGCTGTTGGAGCCCTCTTCCTCAACCTCTCCCTCCTCCTTGCTGGATCAAGGCGCAGGAGACGTCATCGGGCAGCACGTGTGTTGAACGCGGATGTGCCGTTGTTCGGTGCTAAGATCGGAATCCATCGCGATCTGAATCGCTTCGAGTACGACTCCCTCATCCGCGTTCTTGTAACGCTTACGTCTCGCGGTCTTCAAGGGTATGAATATGCACTCCTCTCTCTCTCTCTCTCGTTGCTAGTTGCTCCATAGATTGATCTTGGTGATGCGTAGAAATTTTTTATTTTCTGCAACGATCTCCAACAGTGGCATGATGAGCTAGGTCTATGCGTAGTTTCTATGCATGAGTAGAACACAATTTTGTTGTGGGTGTAGATTTTGTCAATTTACTTGCCACTACTAGTCTTATCTTGTTTCGGCAGTATCGTGGGATGAAGCGGCCCGGACCGACCTTACACGTACACTTATGTGAGACAGGTTCCACCGACTGACATGCACTAGTTGCATAAGGTGGCTAGCGGGTGTCTGTCTCTCCCACCTTAGTCGGATCGGATTCGATGAAAAGGGTCCTTATGAAGGGTAAATAGAAATTGGCATATCACGTTGTGGTTTTGGCGTAGGTAAGAAACGTTCTTGCTAGAACCCTATAGCAGCCACGTAAAAAACATGCAACAACAATCAGAGGACGTCTAACTTGTTTTTGCAGCATATGCCTTGTGATGTGATATGGCCATAAAGGATGTGATGAATGAAATATATGTGATGTATGAGATTGATCATGTTCTTGTAATAGGAATCACGACTTGCATGTCGATGAGTATGACAACCGGCAGGAGCCATAGGAGTTGTCTTTATTTATTGTATGACATGTGTGTCATTGAATAATGCCATGTAATTACTTTACTTCTTTGCTAAACCGTTAGCCATAGTAGTAGAAGTAATAGTTGGCGAGACAACTTCATGGAGACACGATGATGGAGATCATGATGATGGAGATCATGGTGTCATACCGGCGACGATGATGATCATGGCGCCCCGAAAATGGAGATCAAAGGAGCAAAATGATATTGGCCATATCATGTCACTATTTGATTGCATGTGATGTTTATCATGTTTTTGCATCTTATTTGCTTAGAACGACGGTAGTAAATAAGATGACCCCTCATAATAATTTCAAGAAAGTGTTTTCCCTAACTGCGCGCCGTTGCGAAAGTTCGTTGTTTCGAAGCACCACATGATGATCGGGTGTGATAGATTCTAACGTTCACATACAACGGGTGTAAGCTAGATTTACACATGCAAAACACTTAGGTTGAGTTGACGAGCCTAGCATGTACAGACATGGCCTCGGAACACAAGAGACCGAAAGGTCGAACATGAGTCGTATAGAAGATGCGATGAACATGAAGATGTTCACTGATGATGACAAGTCCGTCTCACGTGATGATCGGACACGGCCTAGTTGACTCGGATCATGTATCACTTAGATGACTAGAGGGATGTCTATCTGAGTGGGAGTTCATTAAATAATTTGATTAGATGAACTTAATTATCATGAACTTAGTCTAAAACTTTTGCAAAATGTCTTGTAGATCAAATGGCCCACGCTCATGTCAACCTCAACTTCAACGCGTTCCTAGAGAAAACCAAGCTGAAAGATGATGATAGCAACTATACGGACTGGGTCCGGAACTTGAGGATCATCCTCATAGCTACCAAGAAAGCATATGTCCTAGAAGCACTGCTAGGTGAAGCACCCGTCCCAGCGAACCAAGACGTTATGAACGCTTGGCAGTCCCGTGTTGATGATTACTCCCTCGTTCAGTGCGGCATGCTTTACAGCTTAGAACCGGGGCTCCAAAAGCGTTTTGAGCAGCACGGAGCATATGAGATGTTCGAAGAGCTGAAAATGGTTTTCCAAGCTCATGCCCGGGTCGAGAGATATGAAGTCCCTGAAAAGTTCTATAGTTGTAAGATGGAGGAAAATAGTTCTGTCAGCGAGCAGATACTCAAAATGTCTGGGTTGCACAACCGCTTGTCCTAGCTGGACATTAACCTCCCGGATGAGGTGGTCATTGACAGAATCCTTCAGTCGCTCCCACCTTGCTACAAGAGCTTTGTGATGAACTACAATATGCAGGGGATGGTGAAAACTATTCCTGAGGTATTTTCAATGCTGAAATCAGCAGAGGTAGAAATCAAAAAGGAACATCAAGTGTTGATGGTCAATAAAACCACTAGTTTCAAGCAAGGCAAGGGTAAGAACAACTTCAAGAAGGACGACAAGGGAGTTGCTGCGCCCGGTAAGCCTGTTGCCGGGAAGAAGCTAAAGCACGAACCCAAACCTGAGACTGAGTGCTTTTATTGCAAGGGGAATGGTCACTGGAAGCGAAACTGCCCCAAGTACTTAGCGGATAAGAAGGCCGGCAACACCAAAGGTATATGTGATATACATGTTATTGATGTGTACCTTACAAGTACTCATAGTAGCTCCTGGGTATTTGATACCGGTGTGGTTGCTCATATTTGTAACTCAAAACAGGAGCTGCGGAATAAGCGGAGACTGGCGAAGGACGAGGTGACGATGCGCGTCGGGAATGGTTCCAAGGTCGATGTGATCGCCGTCGGCACGCTACCTCTACATTTACTTACGTGATTAGTTTTAAACCTCAATAATTCTTATTTAGTGCCAGCTTTGAGCATGAACATTGTATCTGGATCTCGTTTAATACGAGATGGCTACTCATTTAAATCCAAGAATAATGGTTGTTCTATTTATATGAGAGATATGTTTTATGGTCATGCCCCGCTGGTCAATGGTTTATTCTTAATGAATCTCGAAAGTATTTATGTGATGTATGAGATTGATCATGTTCTTGTAATAGGAATCACGACTTGCATGTCGATGAGTATGACAACCGGCAGGAGCCATAGGAGTTGTCTTAATTATTGTATGACATGTGTGTCATTGAATAAACGCCATGTAATTACTTTACTTTATTGCTAAACCGTTAGCCATTGTAGTAGAAGTAATAGTTGGCGAGCAACTTCATGGAGACACGATGATGGAGATCATGATGATGGAGATCATGGTGTCATGCCGGTGACGAAGATGATCATGGCGCCCCGAAGATGGAGATCAAAGGAGCAATATGATATTGGCCATATCATGTCAATATTTGATTGCATGTGATGTTTATCACGTTTTTGCATCTTATTTGCTTAGAACGACTGTAGTAAATAAGATGATCCCTCATAATAATTTCAAGAAAGTGTTCCCCCTAACTGTGCGCCGTTGTGAAAGTTCGTTGTTTCAAAGCACCACGTGATGATCGGGTGTGATAGATTCCAACATCCACATACAACGGGTGTAAGACAGATTTACACATGCAAAACACTTAGGTTGACTTGATGAGCCTAGCATGTACAGACATGGCCTCGAAAACAAGAGACCAAAAGGTCGAACATGAGTCGTATGGAAGATATGATCAACATGGAGATGTTCACCGATGATGACTAGTCCGTCTCACGTGATGATCGGACACGGTCTAGTTGAGTCGGATCATGTATCACTTAGATGACTACAGGGATGTCTATCTGAGTGGGGGTTCATTATATAATTTGATTAGATGAACTTATTTATCATGCACAATAGTCTAAGTTGTCTTTGCAAAAAGGGTTGTAGATCAATAGCTCGCGTTGTAGCTCCCTGTTTCAATACGTTCCTAGAGAAAGATTAAGTTGAAAGATATTGTAAGCAATGATGCGGACTAGGGCCGTTGGCTGAGGAGTGTCCTCACTGCTACACAGAAGGATTATGTCTTTGATGCACCGCTCGGTGTGCAAACACCTCCAGCATCGTCTGTGGTATGAACATCTGACAGATACGTCCTGATGACTACTTGATAGTTAAAGTGCACCATACTTTACGGCTTAGAATCGGGATTCCAATGATGTTTTGAACGCCATAGAACATATGAGATGTTCCAAGAGCTGAAATTGGGATTCCAGGCTCATGCCCGTGCTGAGAGGTGTGAGACCTCTGACAAGTTCTTTGCCTACAAGATGGAGGAGAATAGCTCAACTAGTGAGCATGTGCTCAGAATGTCTCGGTGCTAAGATCACTTGAACCAAGTGGGAGTTAATCTTCCAGATGATATAGTGGTTGACGGAATTCTCTAGACACTATCACCAAGCTACTAGAACTTCGTGATGAACTATGACATGCAAAGGATGGAGATGATCCCGGAGCTATTAGCAGTGCTTAAAACCTCAAAAGTAGAAATCAAGAAGGAGCATCAAGTGTTGATGGTTTATCAAGACCACTGGTTTCAAAAGGGGCAAGGGCTAGAAGGGAAACTTCATGAATGGCAAACCAGTTGTCGCTCTAATGAAGGAACCCAAGGTTGAACCCAAACCTCGAGACTAAGTGCTTCTATTGTAAGGGGAACGGTCACATGGTAGCGGAACTACCCCAAATATATGGTAGATAAGAAAGCTGGCAACTTCAGCAAAGTATATTTGATATACGTGTTATTGATGTGTACCTTACTAGTACTCCTAGTAGTACCTGGGTATTGGATACCGGTTCAGTTGCTATTATTAGTGACTTGAAGCAAAAGCTACGGATTGAACGGAGACTAGCTAAGGGCGAGGTGACGATGTGTGTTGGAAGTGTTTCCAAGGTTGATAAGATCACCATCGCACGCTCCCTCTACCTTCGGGATTAGTGTTAAACCTAGATAAATGTTATCAGGTGTCTACGTTGAGCGTGAATATGATTAGATCATGTTCATTGCAATACAATTATTCATTTAAGTTAGAGAATAATGATTATTCTGTTTACATGAATAATACCTTTATGGTCATGCACCCAATGGTTTATTGAATCTCGATCATAGTAATACACATGATAATAATATTAACGCCAAGAGATGTAGAGTTAATAATGATACTACCACTTTCTTGTGGCACTGCCACTTAGGTCATTTGGGCATAAAATGCGTGAAGAAACTCCATGCTGATGGATGTTTGGAGTCACTTGATTTTGAATCGCTTGACACATGTGAGCCATGCCTCATGGGCAGGATGACTAAGATCCCGTTTTCAGGTACAATGAAATGGGCAAGTGACTTGTTGGAAATCATACATGCTGGTGTGTGTGATCCAATGAGAATTAAGGCATGTGGTGGATATCGTTATTTTCTCATCTTCATTGACGATTGAGTAGATATGGTTATATTTACTTAATGAAGCAAAAGTCTGAAACGTTTGAAAAGGTTCAAGCAATTTCAGAGTGAAGTTAAGAATCATCATAACAAGAAGATCATGTTCCTACAATCTGATCAAGGGGAGATTTTCTAAGTTATGAGTTTGGCAATCACTTAAGACATTGTGGAATTGTTTCGCAGTTGAAGCCACCTGGAACACCACAGCGTAATGGTGTGCCCGGACATCGTAATCGAACCTTATGAGATATGGTGCGATCTATGATGTCTCTTACCGATCTACCACTATTATTTTGAGGTTATGCATTAGAGACAGCTGCATTCACTTTAGATAGGGCACCATCTGAGTCCGTTGAGACGACGTCGTATGAACATTGGTTTGGCAAGAAACCAAAGTTGTCGTTTCTTAATATTTGGTGCTGCGATGCTTAAGGCTTTAGCCGGAAAAGCTCGAACCCAAAAGCGGGCAAATACATCTTCATAGGATACCCAAAGGTAATAGTTGGGTATACCTTCTATCTCAGATCCGAGGGCAAAGTGTTTGTCGCTAAGAACAGGTCCTTTCTCGAGAAGGAGTTTCTCTCGAAAGAATTGAGTGGGAGGAAGATAGAACTTGATGAGGTTATCGAACCCTCACTTCAACCGGAGAGTAGTGCAACACAGAAAGATGTTTCTGTGGAACCTACGACTGTTGAAGAGGAAACTAATGATAGTGATCATGAAGCTTCGGATCAAGTTGCTATCGAACCTTGTAGGTCGACAAGGATATGTACTACTCCTGAGTGGTACGGTGATCCTGTCTTAGAGGTCATGTTGTTGGACAACAACGAACCTATGAACTATGGAGAAGCGATGGTGGGAACGTATTCCGACAAATGGTTAGAAGCCGAGAAATGCGAGATAGGATCCATGTATCAAAACAAAGTATGGACTTTGGTGGATTTGCCCGATGATCGGCAAGCCATTGAGATAAATGGATCTTTAAGAAGAAGACGGACGTGGACGGTAATGTCACCGTCTATGAAGCTCAACTTGTGGAGAAGAGTTTTTCACAAGTTCAAGGAGTTGACTACGATGAGATTTTCTCATCCGTAGCGATGCTTAAGTCCGTCGGAATCATGTTAGCGTTAGCTGCATTTATGAAATCTGGCAGATGGATGTCAAAACAAGTTTCCTTACCAGTTTTCGTGAGGGAAGGTTGTATGTGATACAATCAGAAAGGTTTTGTCGATCCTAAGGATGCTAAAAGGTATGCTAGCTCCAGCGATCCTTCTATGGACTAGAGCAAGCATCTCAGAGTCGGAATATATGCTTTGATGGAGTGATCAAAGCTTTTAGGTTTATACAATGTTTGCTAGAAACTTGTATTTACAAGAAAGTGAGTGGGAGCGCTACAACATTTCTGATAAGTATATGTGGATGACATATTGTTGATCCAAAATAATGTAGAATTTATGGAAAGCATAAACGGTTGTTTGAAGAATTATTTTCAAAGGAAGACCTGGGTAAAGCTACTTACATATTGGGCATCAAGATCTATAGAGATAGATCAAGACGCCTGATGATATTTTCGAAGAACACACACCTTGACATGATTTTGAAGGAGTTCAAAATAGATCAGTCAAAGAAGGGATTCATACCTGAGTCGTAAGGTGTGAAGTTGAGTAAGACTCGAAGCTTGACCACGGCAGAAGAAAGAGGATGGACGAAGGTCGTCCCCTATGCTTTTGTCATAGGCTCTATACGGTATGCCATGCTGAGTACCGCACCTGATGTGTACCTTGCCACATGTCTGGCAAGAGGGTACAAAGGTGATCCAGGAGTGGATCACTAGATAGCGGTTAAAATTATCCTTAGAGGAATAAGGAAATGTTTCTCGGTTATGGAGGTGATAAAGAGTTCGACGTAAAGAGTTACGTCGATGCAAGCTTAACACCTATCCGGATAGCCCTGAGTAGAGATACCGGATACGTATAATGGAGCAACAATTTGGAATAGCTCCAAGTGGAACGTGGTAGCAGCATCTACGATATGGCATAAAGTTTTGCGAATTACATAGGGATCTGAATGTTGCAGACCCGTTGACTAGAACCTCTCTCACAAGCATAACATGATCAAACCCAGAACTCATTGAGTGTTACTCACATAGTGATGTGAACTAGATTGTTGACTCTAGTAAACTCTTTGGATGTTAGTCACATGGCGATGTGACCTGTGAGTGTTAATCACATGGTGATGTGAACTAGATTGTTGACTCTAGTGCAAGTGGGAGACTGTTGGAAATATGCCCTAGAGGCAATAATAAATTAGTTATTATTATTATATTTCCTTATTCATGATAATCGTTTATTATCCATGCTAGAATTGTATTGATAGGAAACTCAGATACATGTGTGGATACATAGACAACACCATGTCCCTAGTAAGCCTCTAGTTGACTAGCTCGTTGATCAATAGATGGTTACGGTATCCTGACCATGGACATTGGATGTCATTGATAACGGGATCACATCATTAGGAGAATGATGTGATGGACAAGACCCAATCCTAAGCCTAGCACAAGATCGTGTAGTTCGTATGCTAAATCTTTTCTAAATGTCAAGTATTTTTTCCTTAGACCATGAGATTGTGCAACTCCCGGATATCGTAGGAATGCTTTGGGTGTACCAAACGTCACAATGTAACTGGGTGGCTATAAAGGTGCACTACGGGTATCTCCGAAAGTGTCTGTTGGGTTGGCACGAATCGAGACTGGGATTTGTCACTCCATGTGATGGAGAGGTATCTCTGGGCCCACTCGGTAGGACATTGAGGGAGTCCTGGATTAGGGGGTGTCCGGATGGCCGGACTATGACCTTTGGCCGTACCCCCGGACTATGAAGATACAAGATTGAAGACTTCCTCCCGTGTCCGGATAGGACTTTCCTTGGCGTGGAAGGCAAGCTTGGCGATACGATATGTAGATCTCCTCCCATTGTAGCCGACTCTGTGTAACCCTAGCCCTCTCCGGTGTCTATATAAACCGGAGAGTTTTAGTCCGTAGGACGAACAACAATCATACCATAGGCTAGCTTCTAGGGTTTAGCCTCTCTGATCTCGTGGTAGATCAACTCTTGTACTACCCATAACATCAATATTAATCAAGCAAGAGTAGGGTTTTACCTCCATCGAGAAGGCCCGAACCTGGGTAAAAACATCGTGTCCCTTGTCTCCTGTTACCATCCGCCTAGACGCACAGTTCGGGACCCCCTACCCGAGATCCGCCAGTTTTGACACCAACATTGGTGCTTTCATTGAGAGTTCCTCTGTGTCGTCACCGTTAGGCCCGATGGCTTCTTCGATCATCAACCACGACACGGTATAGGGTGAGACTTTTCTCCCCGGACAGATCTTCGTATTCGGCGGCTTTACACTACAGGTCAATTCCCTTGGCCAAGCTACGCCCCTGGCCATCAGGTCAGATTTGGAAGTTTAAACTACACGACTGACATCCGCGGAGACTTGATCTTCGACGGATTCGAGCCACAGCCGAGCGCGCCGCACTGTCACGATGGGCATGATCTAGCTCTGCCGCCGGACAGTGCCCAGAGCGTCGCTCAGGCGTCCGCTCCGACCCTTAGCTCGGAGCCGACTGCGCCAATCAGGGATGGATGGTTGGACACCGCCTCGGGGGCTGCAATCTCTACGGCAATCAAGCTGAATACCAGCCTTGCCCTCTGTATAGCTCGTGACTCCAAGGTGCCGGACTCCTTTCCGGATTCCGAATCTTTCGCACCCTTTCCGATCGAACCCAATTGGGCTCTGATCATGGAGTTAACCGCCACGGACATCTTTCAGCACTCGCCCTTTGGCGACATCCTGAATTCGCTAAAGTCTCTCTCTTTGTTAGGAGAGCCCTGGCCGGACTATGGTCAGCAAGGTTGGGATGCAGACGACGATGAAATTCGAAACCCACCCACCACCCACTTTGTAGCCACTGTCAATGATTTAACCGACATGCTCGACTTCGACTCCGAAGGCATCGACGGTATGGACGCCGATGAAGGAGACGATGAAGAACCAGCGCCTATAGGGGACTGGAAAGCCACCTCGTCATATGACATATACATGGTGGACACCCCAAAGGAAGGGAATGGCGATGGAACAGCGGAGGATGACCCCTCCAAGAAACAGCCTAAACACCGACGTCAGTGGCGCCGCTCTAAATCCCGCCACAGCAAAAACGGTGATTCCACCACCGGAGACAATAACACCCCGAACAGTACCGAAGACAACCCCCTCCAGCCGGATTCAGCGCAAGAGGAGGGTGAAGCCAGCCCTCATAAGAGAGCGGCAGATAGAGAGGTCGGGGACGACAATTATATGCCTCCCTCCAAAGACGAGGCAAGCCTCGACGACGATGAATTTGTCGTGCCAGAGGATCCCATCGAACAAGAGCGTTTCAAACGCAGGCTTATGGCCACGGCAAGCAGCCTCAAGAAAAAACAGCAGCAGCTTAGAGCTGACCAAGATTTGCTAGCCGATGGATGGACTGAAGTCCTGGCGGCCGAAGAGTACAAACTCGAACACCCCTCCAAGAGCTACCCAAAGCGCAGGCTGCTACCCCAACTAGAGGAGGAAGCAACTAAGCCTACATCACCAGCGTATGATGCGGCCGATCGGCCACCCCGTGGCCGCGACAGAGAGGCCTTTCGGCCCCCAACTCAAGCCGCACCCCGGCCCCGCTCAAAAAGTACCAAGGCACGGGGAAACGTGCCGGACCTGCGAGACATATTGGAGGACAAGGCAAGGCAAACAAGATCGATCTATGGATCACGCGGACGCCCCACGGCACGTGACGATAACCGTCACGCTGGATATGGAAAATACGGCCAGGCCGAACACAACAGACAAAGCTCATGCGAGCTACGTCGTGACATAGCCCAGTACAGAGGCGCCGCACACCCACTATGCTTCACAGATGAAGTAATGGATCATCAAATCCCCGAGGGTTTTAAACCCGTTAACATCAAATCATACGATGGCACAACAGATCCCGCGGTATGGATCGAGGATTATCTCCTTCATATCCACATGGCCCGCGGTGATGATCTACACGCTATCAAATACCTCCCGCTCAAGCTTAAAGGACCAGCTCGGCATTGGCTTAACAGCTTGCCAGCAGAGTCAATTGGTTGCTGGGAGGACCTGGAATCCGCATTCCTTGACAACTTCCAGGGCACTTATGTGCGACCACCAGACACCGATGACCTAAGCCACATAATTCAGCAGCCAGAGGAATCAGCCAGACAATTCTGGACACGGTTCCTAACCAAGAAAAATCAAATAGTCGACTGTTCGGACGCAGAGGCCCTTGCAGCCTTCAAACATAACATCTGAGACGAATGGCTTGCCCGGCACCTAGGACAGGAAAAGCCGAAATCCATGGCAACCCTCACAACACTCATGACCCGCTTTTGCGCGGGAGAAGACATCTGGTTGGCTCGTAGTAATAATATGACCAAGAGCCCTGGTAATTCAGATACCAAGGACAACAATGGCAGGTCCCGTCGTAACAAGCACAAGCACCGCATTAACAGCGACAATACTGAGGATACGACAGTCAATGCCGGATTCAGAGGCTCTAAACCCGGTCAGCGGAAGAAGCCATTCAAAAGAAATCCTTCGGGCCCATCCAGTTTAGACCGGATACTCAATCGCTCGTGCCAGATACACGGCACCCCTGAACAACCAGCCAATCACACCAACAGGGATTGTTGGGTGTTCAAGCAGGCAGGCAAGTTAAGTGCCGAAAACAGAGACAAGGGGCTGCATAGCGATGACGAGGAGGAGCCCCGGCCGCCAAACAACAGAGGACAGAAGGGCTTTCCCCCAAAAGTGCGGACGGTGAACATGATATACGCAACCCACATCCCCAAAAAGGAACGGAAGAGTGTGCTCAGGGACGTATATGCGTTGGAGCCAGTCGCCCCAAAGTTCAATCCATGGTCCTCCTGCCCGATCACTTTTGATCGAAGGGACCACCCCGCTAGCATTCGTTACGGTGGATTCGCCGCATTGGTCCTAGACCCAATCATTGAAGGATTTCACCTCACTAGAGTCCTCGTGGACGGCAGCAGTAGCCTGAACCTGCTTTATCAGGATACAGTGCGGAAAATGGGCATAGATCCCTCAAGGATTAAACCCACAAAGACGACCTTTAAGGGCGTCATACCAGGTGTAGAGGCCAGCTGTACAGGCTCAGTTACACTCGAAGTGGTCTTCGGATCCCCAGATAATTTCCGAAGCGAAGAGTTAATCTTCGACATAGTCCCGTTCTGCAGTGGCTATCACGCCCTGCTCGGACGAACCGCATTCGCAAAATTCAATGCGGTGCCGCACTACGCATATCTCAAGCTCAAGATGCCAGGCCCTCGCGGAGTCATTACGGTCAATGGAAACACCAAACGCTCTCTCCGAACAGAGGAGCACACGGCGGCCCTGGCGGCGGAAGTACAAAGTAGCCTCTTAAGGCAATTCTCCAGTCCGGCCGTTAAACGTCCGGACAACGTAAAGCGCACCCGAAGTAACCTACAATAAGACCGTCTGGCACGTTCCGAGCAAGCATAGCAGTGCGGCCCCAATCCCAGCCCTCGCGAAATTGTGATACCAGTACCACACGTACATAATTACGCTCTAGAAATACCATGGGCATAAGGGGAGGGGCACAACCACGACACGCCCAGATTGCGGCTCAACCGCACTAGGGGCTCCCGATTTTGCCATTTCTTTTTTTTATTTTTTCGATTTTTATATACTTTCAGGACTCCACTACTCGGAAGGCCTGTCCCGCAGTACAATCGCCGAACACACGATGCAACAGCCAGGGAGACAACAAGCCACATCAAATGCCCATGTGGTCTCTATAACGAGCTAAATACCTATCTTACTTAAAGTCTCGCAGCTTGCCCCTGGAGGGGGACATGTCAAATAATCCCATCTCTTGCGTACCGCACTATTTGTATCGTTCTGCTCTCATAGCAGCCCTTTTAATAAACAATTCATAGCTCTTGTCTATTATTGCACTCATTTTTTATACGAATATGTTCAGTTATGACATTATGCAACCGTACACTTTGGTACGGCCAATACACTAGGGGCTTAAGTACCCCATAATGCGGTGTGAGAAGACCGAACACTCTCATGAGTGCGGCACCCCGAACTTATAGCATTATATGCATCGGCTCCGAATCATGTCTTGGGTCAATAGTTGGGTTTGCCCGGCTCCCATGTTTTGGTACCTTACGTTCCGCTATGTCGGCTAAGGTAGTGCTGGGAGAACTACTGCGATTGTGCCCCAGTTGAGCTGGGTTAACACCTCAGTAGAGAAAGCTAAAACTGACCGTCATGATAGAGCGGGAGACCGGTCGCTGTTCGATAGGTTTTTCGAGTCCTTAAAGACTTATGCCGCTTAGAGCGAGGAGCTGGCTTTGTCCGGCCTAGGCGTGGATAGCGCCCCGAACTCGGTCTTCCGAATACTAGGGGCTTCGCCGAAATTTAAAATTATAGAATTCTATGGCTAAGTGAGAGTGATAAAGCACTATAAGTCTGATTGCCTTGTTCGTTGCGCTGAGCGCCTCCCTCGATGGACCCAAGAATGGGAACAAGAGCGCTCAGGCTTATCCCGAACACCCTAGCACTCGTGGCATGGGGGTAGAAGCCGATGACTTGCATCTCTCAGATTTAATAAACGGCCGCACAGAAGGTAATATTTTAAATTCAAACATCGTTGCTTAGCGCAGATGAACAAGTTTTCAGCACACAGGATAAAAACGAGCGAGTTTACTCAAAAATTACATCCCTTGTACATTCGTCCGCTACAAGACGGGCACCCTTCAAGATGCCCTCATAATACATCTCGGGCCGGCGATGCTCCTTCCCCTCTGGTGGCCCATCCTTCACCAGCTTCTCCGCATCCAGCTTTCCCCAGTGCACTTTGGCACGAGCAAGGGCCCTACGGGCACCTTCGATGCATATGGAGCGCTTGATGACTTCAAGCCATGGACAGGCATCCACCAGCCGCCGCACCAGCCCAAAGTAGCTCCCAGGCATGGCCTCTCCAGGCCAGAGCCGGCCTATAAGGCCCTTCTGGCCTGTTCGTCTGCCTTATGGAGCTCGACCAGCTGCTTCAGCTGGTCGCTCAGGGGCACCGGGAGTCCGGCTCAGCATACTGGGACCAGAACACTTTCTCCGTCGAGCTCCCCTCCTCGGCCCGGTAGAATGCGGCGGCATCGGATACACTGCGGGGAAGATCTGTGAATGCTCCTGGAGAGCTCCGGACTCGGGTAAGTAACAGGTAATTTACTTTCACGTGCTTGCTTTGCATAAAGAATGCCTTACCCGCCGCTATATTCTTCATCGCCTCAATTTCATGAAGGGCCTTTTGGGCTTCGGCCTTGGCAGACTTGGTGCTTTCAAGTGCCGAGGCAAGCTCGGACTCTCGCGTCTTTGAGTCAAGCTCTAAACCCTCATGTTTCTTCACGAGAGCATCGAGCTCTTGCCGCACCTCCGCCACCCGCGCCTCTTGCTTTTCCCGCTCAGTGTGCTCCATGGCCGCATTATCTTTGGCCTTGGACAACGCTTCCTTCAGGGCCGCCACCTCAGTTGTGGCCCCTGCAACATTCACGTTGATCCTATCATTATTTGCAACCAGGTATTTTTATATCCTTACATAAGGTCTTACATACCTTCCTTGTCCTCGAGCTGCTTCTTGGCATGACCGAGCTCGTTCTCAGACTGCTCGAGGCTCTACTTCAATGCATCGACCTCCGCAGTCAGTGCGGCAGAGGTCAGCAGCGCAGCCTGCATTCCTATATTGACATTATTATTGTCAGACTCCTGCGTATATATTTTTAGATCCTCAGTCCGGTTTTTCTTTCCGAACACCAAACTGAGCATCAGGGGCTACTGTCTATGCGGTAACATTTTTATATGTTTTAAATACATACCTCAAAGCCTGTTAGAAGGCTGGTACATGCTTCTATCAGCCCGCTCTTGGCGGACTGAACCTTCTGAATCACCGCACTCATAACAGTGCGGTGCTCCTCGTCGATGGAGGCGCCGTTAAGCACCTCCAGCAAATTTTCCGGCGCCTCTGGTTGGACGGAAGCTGTCGGCGTCGTAGGCTTGCCCTTCTTGCGAGGGGGGCGCCTACCGGACTCCGGAATCACTGAAGGTTCTGGAGCGGTGTCCGGCCTAGGGCCGGAATTAGATTCCTCTGGGGCTTCATCCCCTTCGGGCCTGGAGTCCGGGAGGTTGCCTTGCGGCGCCTCCAGGACCACCTCCTCCTAGTGTAGCCCCTTTTGGGACTCCACCTCGGTATCGTCCGTAGGGCGAGGGGAGGAGGCCATCGGGAGTGAAGCGCTATTCACATCCGACGAATCCAGGGAGCCGCTCGACGAATCGCCGAGCTGAGCCTTGGGCGGACTGCATGATTGAATTCAGCATCAGAAGGTACTGTACAATATAGGAACGCCATAAGTTATTCTGGTATTTGGATACTTACGATTTTGCCAGGGGCTTGGCTCTGGATGGCCATTCCTCTCCGCCGTCGTTGGCGTCGGAGGCGTAGTCCGGAAGAAGGGTCTTCCCCTTCTTGGACCCTCCGGCCTCCCTAGTTGGGGCGGCCTTCCTTTTCTTTCCTCCCCCCGCGGGAGGGGGAGAGGCTTCTTCTTCCTCCTCCTCATCTTCGGAGGCGGAGGGCGCTTCGGGGTCGTCGGGCGATGAATCCTACACCACCAGGCGCCGGGAACTCTTTCGAGTCCCCGTGGCCTTCTTCTCCGGCACCACGTGAGGTGCCGGAACCAGCAGCTTCGACAAGCGTGCATCTGCTGGGCCTTCGGGCAAAGGGGCTGGACAGTCAAACTGTTCGGACGTCCTCTTCTAGTCCTGTCAAGGGAGCAGGAGTTTAGATCCTGCATAGAGTCAAACTATGAAAATCAAGTGTCCTGTAAAGGATAAAAACAAGCTTACTTTGGTGGCTTGGCGCTTGGCGCAGAATCCGCGATCCTCGGTGACCGGAGGGGAGACCTTGGAGCTCTTGAATAGCACCTTCCAGGTGTCCTCGTGCTTTGTGTCGAAGAGCCTGGACAAAGTCTGGTGCTGGGCCGGGTCGAACTCCCACAAGTTGAAGGCCCGTCGTTGACACGGGAGGATCCGACGGAAGAGCATGGCCTGGACTACGTTGACCAGTTTAACCTTCTTGTTCACCAGGTCTTGGACGCAGGTTTGGAGTCCGGCCACCTCTTCCGGATTACCCCACAACAGGCCCGTCTCTTTCCAAGATGTGAGCCGTGTGGGGATGCCAGATTGGAATTCGGGGGGCCCTGCCCACTCAGGGTCACGCAGCTCGGTGATGTAGAACCACCCCGATTGCCACCCTTTGATGGTTTCCACAAAGGAGCCCTCGAGCCATGTAACATTGGGCATCTTGCCCACCATGGCGCCTCCGCACTCCGCTTGCCGGCTGCCCACGACCTTCGGCTTGACGCTGAAGATCTTCAGCCATAGGCCGAAGTGGGGCTTGATGCGGAGGAAGGCCTCGCACACGACGATAAATGCCGAGATGTTGAGGATGAAGTTCGGGGCCAGATCATGGAAATCCAGGTGTAGTAGAACATGAGCCCCCGGACAAATGGGTGAAGTGGGAAGCCCAGTCCGCGGAGGAAATGGGTGAGGAACACCACCCGCTCATGGGGCCCAGGGGTGGGGATGAGTTGCCCCTCATCTGGAAGCCGGTGCGCGATGTCGTCAGACAAGTATCCGGCCTTCCTTAACTTTTTGATGCACCCCTCCGTGACGGTGGAGGCCATCCATCTACCTCCCGCTCCTGACATGATTGGAGAGGGTCGAGGTGGGAAGAGCGGGCTTGGGCGCTGGAGCTCGAGTGCACGGAAATGGATAAGCAAAGGAGGAAGAAGGCGTAGATTGAAAGGGCGGATCCTTATCCCCTTATATGGGCGGCCGGAACTGTGTGCCCCCACCAGCCTAATAAAACTCGCTTATCTCCCAAGCGCCACGATTGGTGGCACGGTTGGGTTACCCATGCCCGTATTGATGAGAATCCCGGAATAAGGGGACACGATCTCTGCTTTGACAAGACATGCCAAGGAAACCGCCTCGCTAAACACGCTGAGGTGGGACGGTAAAACGATTCGAATAAAGGCTTTGTTGTGGCGTGATGTCGCACTACGAAATACGTTAGCAGATTAGATTTGTGTAAATATTATTCTCTCTACAGTGGTATGTGGAACTTATTTTGCAGAGCCGGACACTATCCTTGTGTTCAACATCTTCTATGAAGTATTCGGAGGAGGAACCCGCTTTGCAATGCCGAAGACAATTTGTGCGCCGGACTCGTCATCATTGAAGCATGGTTTAGGGGCTACTGAGGGAGTCCTGGATTAGGGGGTGTCCGGATGGCCGGACTATGACCTTTGGCCGGACTCCCGGACTATGAAGATACAAGATTGAAGACTTCGTCCCGTGTCCGGATAGGACTTTCCTTGGCGTGGAAGGCAAGCTTGGTGATATGTAGATCTCCTCCCATTGTAACCGACTCTGTGTAACCCTAGCCCTCTCCGATCTCTATATAAACCGGAGAGTTTTAGTCCGTAGGATGAACAACAATCATACCATAGGCTAGCTTCTAGGGTTTAGCCTCTCTGATCTCGTGGTAGATCAACTCTTGTACTACCCATATCATCAATATTAATCAAGCAGGAGTAGGGTTTTACCTCCATCAAGAGGGCCCGAACCTGGGTAAAAACATCGTGTCCCTTGTCTCCTGTTACCATCCGCCTAGACGCACAGTTCGGGACCCCCTACCCGAGATCCGCCGGTTTTGACACCGACAAACATCATCATAATGTGCAAAATGTGATCAAGGAGTTGATCGCGGGATGATGTGTTACAGAACGAGTAAAGAGACTTGGCGGTAACGAGATTGAACAAGGTATCGGTATACCGACGATCGAATCTCGGGCAAGTACTATACCGGTAGACAAAGGGAATTGTATACGGGATTGATTGAATCCTCGACATCGTGGTTCATCCGACGAGATCATCGTGGAACATGTGGGAGCCAACATGGGTATCCAGATCCCCTATTGGTTATTGGTCGGAGAGTTGTCTCGGTCATGTCTGCATGGTTCCCAAACCCGTAGGGTCTACACATTTAAGGTTCGATGATGCTAGGGTTATAGGGAAGGTATGTACGCGGTTACCGAATGTTGTTTGGAGTCCCGTATGAGATCCCGGACGTCACGAGGAGTCCCGGAATGGTCCGGAGGTGAAGATTGATATATTGGACGAAGGGTTTTGGAGTCCGGAAGTGTTCCGGAGGTACCGGGTGATGACCAGCATGACCGAAAGGTATTTTGGGAGCCCCGGCAAGTGTTGAGGGGCTTCATGGGCCAAGGGAAGGAGGCAAACCAGCCCACTAAGTTGTTGTTCGCCCCCTCACCTATTCCCACGTGACCAGGGGGTTTGGGTGCCCCATCTAGGGTTCCCACCTCCTGGCTTGGGGGCCAAGTCACCCAAAGGGGAGATCCCATCTGCCCTGGCCGCCACCCCCCCTAGGGGAAACCCTAGGGCGCCTCCCCCTCCCCCTTGCCCCTATATATAGTGGAGGTTTTGGTGCTGCCCAACACATGAGTCTCTCTCTCCCAAGGCGCAGCCCTACCTCTCTTCCTCCTCGTCTCTCGTAGTGCTTGGCGAAGCCCTGCTGGAGTACCGCGCTCCTCCACCACCGCCATGCCGTCGTGCTGCTGCTGGATGGAGTCTTCCCCAACCTCTCCCTCTCTCCTTGCTATATCAAGGCATGGGAGACGTCACTGGGTTGCACGTGTGTTGAACGCGGAGGCGCCGTTGTTCGGCGCTTAGATTGGAATCGACCACGATCTGAATCGCCAAGAGTACGACTACCTCATCCGCGTTCTTGCAACGCTTCCGCTTAGCGATCTACAAGGGTATGTAGATGCACTCCCCTTCCCCTTGTTGCTAGATTACTCCATAGATTGATCTTGGTGATGCGTAGAAAATTTTGAATTTCTGCTACCTTCCCCAACATCCTCATGGGCAAAATGACCAAGACTCCATTCTCCGGAACAATGAAGCGAGCAACCAACTTATTGGAAATTATACATACTGATGTGGGCGGTCCAATGAGCGTTGAGGCTCGCGATGGCTATCGTTATGTCCTCACCCTCACTGATGACTTAAGTAGATATGGGTTTGTCTACTTGATGAAACACAAGTCTGAGACCTTTGAAAAGTTCAAGGAATTTCAAAATGAGGTAGAGAATCAACGTGACAGAAAAATAAAGTTCTTACGATCAGATCATGGGGGAGAATATTTATGTCACGAATTTGGTACGCACTTAAGGAAATGTGGAATCATTTCACAACTCACGCCGCCTGGAACACCTCAGCGTAACGGTGTGTCTAAACGTCGTAATCGCACTCTATTGGATATGATGCGGTCTATGATGTCTATTACCGATTTACCGCTATCATTTTGGGGATACGCTTTAGAGGCAGCTACATTCACTTTAAATAGGCCACCGTCTAACTCCTTTGAGACGACACCATATGAATTATGGTTTGGAAAGAAACCTAAGCTGTCGTTTCTAAAAGTTTGGGGATGCGATGCTTATGTCAAGAAACTTCAACCTGAAAAGCTCAAACCCAAGTCAGAAAAATGCGTCTTCATAGGATACCCTAAGGAAACCATTGGGTATACCTTCTACCTCAGATCCGAAGGCAAGATTTTCGTTGCCAAGAACGGGTCCTTTCTAGAGAAAGAGTTTCTCTCGAAAGAAGTAAGTGGGAGGAAAGTGGAACATGATGAAGTACTACCTGTTGAACCGGTAAGTAGCACAGCTCAGGAAGATGTTCCTGTGGTGCCTGCACTGACTAGAGAGGAAGTAAATGATGATGATCAAGGTACTTCGGATCAAGTTACTACTGAACTTCATAGGTCCACAAGGACATGTTCCACACCAGAGTGGTATGGTGACCCTGTCCTGGAAATCATGTTGTTAGACAACGGTGAACCTTCGAACTATGAAGAAGCGATGGCGGGCCAAGATTCCAACAAATGGCTTGAACCCATGCAATCCGAGATAGGATCCATGTATGAAAACAAAGTATGGACTTTGACAGACTTGCCCGATGATCGGCGAGCGATAGAAAATAAATGGATCTTTAAGAAGAAGACGGACGCGGATGGTAATGTTACCATCTATAAAGCTCGACTTGTCACTAAGGGTTATCGACAAGTTCAATGGGTTGACTACGATGAGACTTTCTCTCCCGTAGTGAAGCTGAAGTCCGTCCGAATCATGTCAGCAATTGCCGCATACTATAATTATGAGATATGGCAAATGGACATCAAAACGGCATTCCTTAACGGCTATCTTAAAGAAGAGTTGTATATGATGCAGCCGGAAGGTTTTGTCGATCCTAAGAATGCTAACAAGGTATGCAGGCTCCAGTGATCCATTTATGGGCTGGTGCAAGCATCTCGGAGTTGGAACATTCGCTTTGATGAAATGATCAAAGCGTTTGGGTTTATGCAGACTTATGGAGAAGCCCACGTTTACAAGAAAGTGAGTGGGAGCTCTGTAGCATTTCTCATATTATATGTGGATGACATACTTTTGATGGGAAATGATATAGAACTTTTGGACATCATAAAGGCCTACTTGAACAAGTGTTTTCAATGAAGGACCTTGGAGAAGTTGCTTATATATTAGGCATCAAGATCTATAGAGATAGATAGAGACGCCTCATAGGTCTTTCACAAAGCACATACCTTGACAAGATATTGAATAAGTTCAATATGGATCAGTCCAAGAAGGGGTTCTTGCCTGTGTTGCAAGGTGTGAAATTGAGCTCGGCTCAATCCCCGACCACGGCAGAAGATAAAGAAAAGATGAGTGTCATCCCCTATGCCTCAACCATAGGGTCTATTATGTATGCCATGCTGTGTACCAGACCTGATGTAAACCTTGCCGTAAGTTTCGTTGCAAGAAACCAAAGTAATCCCGGCATGGAACACTGGACAGCGGTCAAGAATATCCTAAAGTACCTGAAAAGTACTAAGGATATGTTTCTCGTTTATGGAGGTGACGAAGAGCTCGTCGTAAAGGGTTACGTCGATGTTAGCTTCGACACAGATCTGGATGACTTCAAGTCACAAACCGGATATGTGTATATTTTGAATTGTGGGGCAGTAAGCTGGTGCAGCAGCAAGCAAAGCGTCGTGGCGGGATCTACATGTGAAGCGGAGTACATGGTAGCCTCGGAGGCAGCGCATGAAGCTATCTGGATGAAGGAGTTCATCACCGACCTAGGAGTTATTCCAAATGCTCGGGGCCGATCACTCTTCTTTGACAACACTAGAGCTATTGCCCTTGCCAAGGAGCCTAGGTTTCACAAGAAGACCAGGCACATCAAGCGTCGCTTCAACTCCATTCGGGAAAATGTTCAAGATGGAGACATAGATATTTGCAAAGTGCACACGAATCTGAATGTCGCAAATCCGTTGACTAAACCTCTTCCGCGAGCAAAACATGATCAACACCAGAACTCTATGGGTGTTCGATTCATCACAGTGTAACTAGATTATTGACTCTAGTGCAAGTGGGAGACTGTTGGAAATATGCCCTCGAGGCAATAATAAAGTGATTATTATTATATTTCCTTGTTCATGATAATAGTCTATTATTCATGCTATAATTGTATTAACCGGAAACAGTGATACATGTGTGAATACATAGACCACAACATGTCCCTAGTGAGCCCCTAGTTGGCTAGCTCGTTGATCAATAGATGGTCATGGTTTCCTGACTATGGGCATCTGATATCATTGATAACGAGATCACATCATTAGGAGAATGATGTGATGGACAAGACCCAATCATAAGCATAGCACAAGATCGTGTAGTTCGTTTGCTAAAGCTTTTCTAATGTCAAGTATCAGTTCCTTAGACCATGAGATTGTGTAACTCCCGGATACCGTAGGAGTGCATTGGGTGTGCCAAACATCACAATGAAACTGGGTGACTATAAAGGTGCACTACGGGTATCTCCGAAAGTGTCTGTTGGGTTGGCATGAATAGAGACTGGAATTTTTCACTCCGTATGATGGAGAGGTATCTTTGGGCCCACTCGGTAATGCATCATCATAATGAGCTCAATGTGACAAAGTGGTTAGTCATGAGATCATGCATTATGTAACAAGTAAAATGACTTGCCGGTAACGAGATTGAACGAGGTATTGGGATACCGACGATCGAATCTCGGGCAAGTAACGTACCGATTGATAAAGGGAATTGTATATGGGATTACTTGAATCCTTGATGTCGTGGTTCATCCGATGAGATCATCGTGGAACATGTGGGAGACAACATGGGTATCCAGATCCCGCTGTTGGTTATTGGCCGGAGAGCTGTCTCGGTCATGTCTACGTGATTCCCGAACCCGTAGGGTCTACACACTTAAGGTTCGATGACGCTAGGGTTATTAGGAAGACTTGTATGTGATTACCGAATGTTGTTCAGAGTCCTCGATGAGATCCTGGATGTCACGAGGAGTTCTGGAATGGTCTGGACGTGAAGATTTATATGTGGGAAGTTGTCATACGGTCACCAAAAAAGTTCGGGGGCATACATGTATTGTACCGGGGCCACCGAAAGGGTTCCGGGGGTTCACCGGGAGGTGCCACCTCTCTCGAAGGGCCTCGTGGGCCGTAGTGGGAAGGGAACCAGCCCTTGGAGGGCTGGGCGCATCCCCCCCTTGGACCCATGCGCCTAGGGTTGGGGTGAAACCCTAAAGGGGGCGTCCCCCTTGCTTGGGGGGCAAGCCCCCCCCTTGGCCGCCGCCCCCCTCTAGATCTCATCTAGAGGGGGCTGGCCCCCTTCCCCCTCCTCCTATAAATAGAGGGGCGAGGGGAGGGCTGCAACACCACATCCAAGGCGTAGCCCCTCCCCTCCCCAACACCTCTCCTCCTCCGTAAGAGCTTGGCGAAGCCCTGCCGGAGTACTGCCACTCCATCACCACCACGCCGTCGTGCTGCTATTGGAGCCCTCTTCCTCAACCTCTCCCTCCTCCTTGCCGTATCAAGGCGCGTGAGACGTCACCGGGCTGCACGTGTGTTGAACGCGGAGGTGCCGTTTTTTCAGCGCTAAGATCGGAATCCACCGCGATCTGAATCGCTTCGAGTACGACTCCCTCATCCGCGTTCTTGTAATGCTTCCGTCTCACGGTCTTCAAGGGTATGAAGATGCACTCCTCTCTCTCGTTGCTAGTTGCTCCATAGATTGATCTTGGTGATGCATAGAAATTTTTTATTTTCTGCAACGATCTCCAACAACTGTATGGGCCAAGAAAGTACAAGAGGGGTGCTCCCAGGGGAGCACAACCCATCAGGGTGCGCCTGGGGGCCCAAGCGCACCTAGGTGGGTTGTGCCCACCTCGGTGGCCTCCTGCACCGCCTCTTTGCTCTATAAATACCCTAATATTCCAAAAACACTAAGGGAGTCGACAAAAATCCATTCCAGCCGTCGAAGTTCCAGAAACACCAGATCCAATCTAGACACCATCACGGAGGGGTTCATCATATCCATTGGTGCCTCTCCGATAATGCGTGAGTAGTTCTTTGTAGAAGTACGGTCCGTAGTTAGCAGCTACATGGCTTCCTCTCTCTCTCTCTCTTGATTCTCAAGACAATGGTCTCTTGGAGATCCATATGATGTAAGTCTTTTTGCGGTTTGTTTGTTGGCATCCCATGAACTTTGAGTTTATGATCAAATCTATGTTTTTATCCATGAAAGTATTTGAGTCTTCTTTGATATCTTATATGCATGATTGATTATAGCCTCGTATTTCTTCTCCGATATTTGGGTTTTGTTTGGCCAATTTAATCTATTTATCTTGCAATGGGAAGAGGTGCTTTGTGATGGGTTCGATCTTATGGTGCTTGATCCCAATGATAGAAGGGGAAACGACATGTATGTATCGTTGCTATTAAGGATAACAAGATAGGGTCTATTTCTACATAAATAGATCTTGTCTACATCATGTCATCGTTCTTATTGCATTACTTAGTTTTTCCATGAACTTAATACACTAGATGCATACTGGATAGCGGTCGATGTATGGAGTAGTAGTAGTAGATGCAGGCAGGAGTTGGTCCACTAATCTTGTACATGATTCCAATATAATGATCATTACCTGGATATCTTCATGATTATTTGAGGTTCTATCAATTGCCCAACAGTAATTGTTTTCCCGTCGTTTGCTATTTTTCTCGAGAGAAGCCACTAGTGAAACCTATGGCACCCGGGTCTCTTCTTCAATATATTTGCCTTCGCAATCTATTTTATTTGCTTTTATTTTCAGTTCTATTAAAAAATATACAAAAATACCTTCCCGCACTTTATTTTATTTGCGATCTATTTATCCTAACTATTACAACTTTATCCCGTCTCCGTGCCAATTTCTGGTGCCGTTATCCGAAAGGGATTGACAACCCCTTTAACACGTCGGGTTGCGAGTATTTGTTATTTGTGTGTCGGGGCTGTTTACGTTGTGTTGCTTGGTTCTCCTACTAGATTGATAACCTTGGTCTCATCACTGAGGGAAATACCTACCATTGTTGTGCTGCATCATCCCTTCCTCTTTGGGGAAATACCGACGTAGTTCTAGCAGACATGCCCCACGAGATTTGCTACTATAGTTGGATCATATGGTGTTTCTCCCCCTCTATATTTTGTGATGGATTGAGTTTTATCTCTGAGGTTTCACTATTATCGGATTGAATACTATCATGGCTTTGAGAACACTTGATGTATGTCCTACGTGGGATACCCGTGGTGACAATGGGGTGTTCTATTGATTCACTTGATGTATGTTTTGGCACTCAACTCGCGGATTCCTGAGGTGACATTGGGGTAATCTATGCATAGGGGTTGATGCATGTTTTCGCCCTTCTTTCTCCGGTAGGAATCTTGGGGCACTCTTTGAGGTTCTTTGTGTTGGATTGAATATTATGAATCTAAAGTTTTTTTATGCATAACGTATAATTGTCCCACGGATACTTGTGGTGGCATTGGAGTATCTAGGTGATATTAGGGTTGATTGATGTGTGTCATATGGTGTTATTTTGCTACGAACTCTAGGGCTGTTTGTGACACTTATAGGAATAGTTCAATGGATTGATCGGAAAGAATAACTTTGAGGTGGTTTCGAACCCTACAAGCAATTTCATCTTATGTTCTCCGTGATAGGAACTCTGGAGTGACTTTTGTCGCACGTTGAGGGATTTCCATATGATCTAGTTATGTTATCATTGTTGAGAGAATTTGCACTAGTGGAACTATGAACCCTAGGCCTTGTTTTCAAGCATTACAATAATGTTTCTGCTCACTTTTGTTACTAGTTACCTTGCTGCTTTTATATTTTCAAATTACAAAAATCTATATCTACTATCCATATTGCACTTGTATCACCATCTCTTCGCTGAACTAGTGCACCTATATAATTTACCATTGTATTGGGTGTGTTGGGGACACAAGAGACTCTTTGTTATTTGGTTGCCGGGTTGTTTGAGAGAGACCATATTCATCCTATGCGTCCCACGGATTGATAAACCTTAGGCCATCCACTTGAGGGAAATTTGCCACTGTCCAACAAAACTATGCGCTTGGAGGCCCAACACGAGTCTACAAGAAGAAGGTTGGGCAGTAGACATCAAGAGGCAACCCTGTGCATATAGTGTGAGACTGATTAATATATGTAGGTACAGGAAAGCCTGGGGGAGCAGATAGATCATGCGATGAGGTCTCACCATCATTCACAGGGAGCAGATTTTCCACATTGTTGACCACTACATCTACTGAGAGTTTCTGCATCTCCAAGTTCTGTGCATCCTTCACTTTTCCAGTAGTCTCTAGTCTGGTGGTAGCAATCACATTTGCTTCTGGTCTGTCCTTCTCTGTAGTGATTTGTGCTTTATCAAGCAGGGCGTCTTTACTGTTGAATTGTGAGTGCCAGGAGTTGATCCAGCTGCATTGGATCCATTTGCCTATCACAATATTCTACTGTGCGCTGTTGTATGATAACTTCCATGCTCAGATCCACCATATGAGGTTTTTGAATAATTGGAGGGTGCTATATTTAACAATAGTAGCAAGTCGAGGGGGGTTATCGTCAGCAGCTGGCTACTGTTTTTTGGCCCGAGTGAGCAGTAATGGGCCTGGGCCAACAGGCTGAAAGACCTCATTCAATTGAGGAATATTCGGAGCCAAAGGACCATGATCATATGCTACAGAGTTTGCTGAGTTGCTTGCTGGGTCCCCTGATACAGTGATGCTACTATTAGCATTGACTGCTCCAAGGTTTTCTTTCTGCATCTAGTGGCTCCATAAGATCATTTAGAGCAAGCAAAATCACCCTGCTGGATTTCCATGTCAACTTCATTGTCTTGAGGCATTGCCCAGTGTCCCCATCCTGGTAGCTCATCATCATCATCATGAGCTGCTGGTTCTCAACACACCACCTGGGCTGAAACTGAGTTATGTCAAAAAATAGTCAACAACGAGTTTGCGGGCAGTGATGCAAGACTGAGTTCTTGTGCAATACAAGTCATTCATTGTATCGGGCTGGTGGGCATCACCACGGTCATCTTGAATCTCTATATGGCACGTCTACGATGTCGTGTTGAACACTCACATGTGTCATCCCCCATGGTATCATCCGTCTTTACTGTGAGGGTTTCTCTGTGTAGTGCCAACGGTTTTCTCCTGCAGACCAAGCAGGGAGTCATGTCTTCATATTTTCACTAAATGTATTGGGTTGTAAACTCTAATATTCTCTCTCTCGTTGTACTCCTTATATGAACCATCTATGGCATTTCTTTGCCCCCAAAGGGGAGGGGAGGGTGGCTTCCTTAGTCCCTTTTGAGTGTTATGTAACAAACAATGGGGGAGTAACCCTACCCCCTCTCACATTTTGAAAGAGTTGTCCGAAAAATATAGCAAGTTGGAAATCCACTCATTCAGTGTTGACCTAATTGGGAGCCTCATTTTACTCCAAAGTAGATGTTTCAAAACACGAAGGTTTCAAAAATATTGGTTGAATAGTTTTTCTTGGTATGGAGTGCTAACTATCAAAACAAATTTAGGAAACTTTTCAATCTATGCTAAATGCACATGTTTACTAGAGAAAGTAATGCTAGTTAGGTGGCTTCACAACACACACGTATTACACTCACCCTTAGCATCTTACTATTGAACGACATGTACTGGTAAACTCAAAATCACAATTGTTCATTATGCCGAAAAAGTTAACAACTAAAGATGACATATTTATTGGCTCACCGCTAACCCCAGCGAAGAAAATATGTTTCAAAATAGGAAGTTCATAACCATCAGTTAAATGATTGTTCTTGGTCGGTAGTTCTAACGAACAGAACTATTTTGATATAATATTCAAATCCAGATTAAATGCACATATTTATTTGTGCAAAAAGTATAGCTATACCCCCTCCCAGTGCTAGCGGGATACCAATTTGTATTTGGCAGGTGGGAATCACAACAGTCGTCTAGAATCTCTAGAAGTCACGTTTACAATGTTGTGTTGAACTCTCACATGTGGCATACCCATGATATCATCTGACATTGCCGCGAGGGTTTCTCTGTGGTGTCGACGATTTTCTCCTATGGACCGAGCATGGAAAGATGTCTTCATAGGTTTTCACAAATGTTAGCATTTGTAAACGCAAATATCCCCTTCTTCGTTGCCCCCTCTTCTCTTAGCGTATGTAAATGTTTATTTTTGCATTACTCAAAATTAAGTGTTACAATATCGCCCAACAATTGTCAGGACATCATCACAAAAAAAGGCTTCTGTGATCTTTATAAATAAAGCGCAATTTCCAAGTCATCATCTGGGCTAAAATTGCTTTTATCTCAAAAAAGTTAACAACTAATTTGGGGGCGGTGACACAAGACGGAGTTCTTGTACAATACAAGCCATTCATTCTTCTTTCATTATTAAAGAAAAGATAATCAATTTCACTAATTCCTGGTCCCTATACCCAGAAGGCGCACCAAACACATGCATCTGGATTTTGAGGAAGCCGTTATTAGGTTCACTCTACAAGAAAACCAGCAAATACGGGCTTGTGAGCCAAGTGGATTTCGGGGTCTTACACTAAAAATGATCTTCATCAGCATCCCAAAAATAAACCACCAAGAACCAACGATACTTGTCTTGCTTTCTGTCACACGAGTGACGAAGCGGCGGTTTCTTTTTCTACTAGGTGGCATGGCGTGACAAGTAAAGAAAAAAGAGAGAGAAAATGGAACGAGAGAGTGGACGCGCCCGCCGTCGTGTGCCGCTAGGTGCTGCAGCTGTATACACCTAGGATAGATCACAGTCACAATCACAAGGCAGCAACAATGGCCAACTCCCCAAAAAACCAGCGATATTTCGTGGCGGCGGCGCCCACTCCCTCGTTTTAATTCGGAGCTTTCGTTGGAAATATGAAGTTTTTAAAATAATGGTTGAATGATTTTTCTTGTTTTGGAGTGCTAACTGTCAAAATTAATTTAGGACACTTTTCAATCCATGTTAAATGCACATACTTATTCGAGAAAGTAATGCTAGTTAGGCGGCTTCACAATGCACACATATTACGCTCACCCCTGGCATCATACTATCGAACGACATGTTCTCGTATACTCAAAATCAGAATTGTTTGATATGTCAAAGTTATTAACAACTAAAATGATATATTTATTGGTTCATAGCTGACCTAAGCAAAGGAAATATGTTTCAAAATAGGAAGCTCATAAGTATCGGTTGAATGATTGTTCTTCGTCGGGAGGACCAACGGCCGAAACTATTTTGATAAATTTTCAAATCCGAATTAAATGCACATATTGATTCGAGCAAATAATTATACTTGTACCCGGTTCCCGGTGCCAGTGCGATGCCAATTTGTATTTGGCAGGTGACCATCACAACGGTTGTCTAGAATTTCTAGAAGGCACGTTACGATGTTGTGTTGAATTGTCACATGTGTCATCCCCGTAATATCATCTACCATTGCCATTAGGGTCTCTCTTTGTGGTGTCGATGATTTTCTCATATGGACGGAGCATGGATTGATGTCTTCATAGGTTTTAGTGTTTGTAAACACAAATCTCCTCTTCCTCGCTGCCCCCCTCTCGTCTTGTATCTCAAAAAAGCTATCAGAAAAATACACTAAGTTGGAAATTCACTGGTCCACTATTGACTTAACCAGGAGTCCCATTTACTCCAAACTAGATGTTTGAAAACACGAAGATTGTTAATATTTTTCTTTTGTTGGGAGAAAGTAAAGCTAGTTCGTAAACAATTTTTGATGCATCTTAGTAACGAATGGCTTGTATTCCTAAACTAAAAATAACAAACAACATTACGTCAAAAACATACTTTTACCAAAATAATTCTTGTATTACTCGAAACTAAGTATTACGATACTGTGCAAGAATTTCTAGGTCATTGTCACAAAAAAGGCTTCCGCTTCGATTTATAGATAAAGCGCAATTTCCAGGACATCATCTCGGCTAAAACAACTTTTATCTCAAAAAAGTTAGCAACTAATTTGGAGGCGGTGATGCAAGACGGAGTTCTGCAATACATGCCATTCTTCATTATTATTTAAAGAAAAGAGAAACAGTTTCATTAATCCTGGTCCCTATACAAAGACTAGAAGGTGCACCAAACACATGCATCTGGATTTTGAGGAAGCCATTATTAGGTTCACCCTAAAAGAAAAACAAGCAAATATTGGCTTGTGAGCCAAGTAACTTTTGAGGTCTCAAACTAAAAATGATCATCATCAGCAGCTCAAAAACAAACCATCAAGAACTAAATACTCCTACTTTAGCTTCATTAGAAAAAAGGCACCAACTATACTTGTTTTGCTTTCTGTCACACGAGTGGCAGCCAAAACGGCAGTTTCTTTTCCTAGATGGCGTGGCATGGCGTGACAGCAGTAGAACCAGGGAGCGGAGGCGCCCGCCCACCGCCGGGTGCTACAGCTGTATACAACTAGGCCAGATCACATTCACAGAGGGCAGCCGCAGTCAACTCCCCATAAAACCAGCGATATTTCGCTGTGGCGAAGCCAACTATACTTGTTTTGCTTTCTGTCACACGAGTGGCGGAGCTGCAGTTTCTTTTTCTACTAGGTGGCATGGCATGACAAGAAAAGAAAAAAGTGGAACGAGGGAGCGGAGGCGCCTGCCGCCATGTGCCGCAGCTGTATACACCTAGGCTGAGCTGAAAGTACAACTGTACCCCCTCCCACACCCCACCCCAGTGCCAGCGGGATACCAATTTGTATTTGGCAGGTGGGCATCACAACGTTTGTCTAGAATATCTAGAAGGCATGTTTACAATGTTGTGCTGAGCTCTCACATGTGCCATACCCATGATATCATCCGACATTTCCGCAAGGGTTTCTCCGTGGTGTCGACGATTTTCTCCTATGGACCAAGCATGGAAAGATGTCTCCATAGGTTTTCACAAATGTTAGCGTTTGTATACACAAATATCCTCTTCCTCGTTGCCCCGTCTCCTCTTAGTGTTTGTAAACATTTTTCTTTTTGCGATTTTATTTTTGCATTACTCAAAATTAAGTGTCAGAATATCGGCCAACAACTGTCAGGACATCATCACGAAGAAGGGCTTCCACTCGCTTTATAAATAAAGCGCACTTTCCAAGTCACCATCCGGGCTAAAACTGCTTTTATCTCAAAAAGGTTAACAACTAATTTGGGGGCGTCGATGCAAGCCAGAGTTCTTGTACAATACAAGCCATTCATTCTTGTTTCACCATTATTCAAAGAAAAGAGAAACAATTTCAATAATTCCTGGTCCCTATACCTAGAGTAGAAGGTGCACCAAACACATCCATTTGGATTTTGAGGAAGCCATTATTAGGTTCACTCTACCAGAAAATCAGCAAATATGGGCTTGTGAGCCAAGTACATTTGGGCATCTCACACTAAAAATGATCTTCATCAGCATCTAAAAAACAAACCATCAAGAACCAACTACTATACTTTAGCTTCATCAGACGAAAATGCACCAACTAGACTAGTTTTGTTTTCTGTCACACGAGTGGCAGCTAAAACAGCAGTTTCTTTTTCTAGATGGCGTGGCGTGGCGTGACAGTAGTAGAACCAGGGAGCAGAGGCGCCCGCCCGCCACCGTGTGCTGCAGCTGTATACAACTAGGCTAGATCACATTCACAGAGGGCAGCCGCGGCCAACTCCCCATAAAACCAACGATATTTCGTTGCGGCGGAGCCAACTATACTTATTTTGCTTTCTGTCACACGAGTGGCGGAGCTGCAGTTTCTTTCTCTACTAGGTGGCGTGGCGTGACAAGAAATGAAAAAAGTGGAACGAGGGAGCGGGAGGCGCCCGCCGCCATGTGCCGCAGCTGTGTACACCTAGGCTGAGCTGAAAGAAGAACTGTACCGCCTCCCACACCCCACCCGAGTGCCAGCCGGATACCAATTTGTATTTGGCATGTGGGCATCACAACTGTCGTCTAGAATCTCTAGAAGGCACGTTTACAATGTTGTGATGAACTCTCGCATGTGCCATACCCATGATATCATCCGACATTGCCGCGAGGGTTTCTCCGTGGAATCAACGATTTTCTCCTATGGACCAAGCATGCATAGACGTCTTCATAGGTTTTCGCAAAATGTTAGCATTTGTAAACGCAAATATCATCTTCCTTGTTGCCCCCTCTCCTCTTAGCGTTTGTAAATGGGTTTTTTTGGCGATTTTATTTTTGCATTACTCAAAACTAATTGTTACAATGTCGCCAACATTTGTCGGGACATCACCACCAAAAAGGCTTCCGTCCGCTTTACAAACAAAGTACAATTTCCAAGTCATCATCCGGGCTAAAACTACTTTTATCTCAAAAAGGTTAACAACTAATTTGGGGGCGTTCGATGCAAGCCGGAACAATTATTATCTAAAGAGAAACAATTTCACTAATTCCCGGTCCCTATACCCAGAAGGCACACCAAGCAAATGCATCTGGATTTTGATGAAGCCATTGTTGGATTCACCTTAAAAGAAAAACCAGCAAATATGGGCTTATGAGCCAAGTGAATTTTGGGATCTCACACTAGAAATGATCATCACCAGCATCCCCAAAATAAATCACCAAGAACCAACCATACTTGTTTTGCTTTCTGTCACACGAGTGGCAAAGCGGCAGTTTCTTCTACTACTGGTTGGCGTTTCTGTCACACGAGTGGCAAAGCGGCAGTTTCTTCTTCTACTGGTCATGGTTTCCTGACTATGGGAATTGGATGTCATTGATAACGAGATCACATCATTAGGAGAATGATGTGATGGACAAGACCCAATCCTAAGCATAGCACAAGATCGTGTAGTTCGTTTGCTAAAGCTTTTCTAATGCCAAGTATCAGTTCCTTAGACCATGAGATCGTGTAACTCCCGGATACCGTAGGAGTGCTTTGGGTGTGCCAGACGTCACAACGTAACTGGGTGACTATAAAGGTGCACTACAGGTATCTTCGAAAGTGTCTGTTGGGTTGGCACGAATCGAGACTGGAATTTGTCACCCCGTATGACGGAGAGGTATCTCTGGGCCCACTCGGTAATGCAGCATCATAATGAGCTCAATGTGACTAAGTGGTTAGTCACGGGATCATGCATTATGTAACGAGTAAAGTGACTTGCCGGTAACGAGATTGAACGAGGTATTGGGATACCGACGATCGAGTCTCAGGCAAGTAACGTACCAATTGATAAAGGGAATTGTATACGGGATTACTTGAATCCTCGACATCGTCGTTCATCCGATGAGATCATCGTGGAACATGTCGGAGCCAACATGGGTATCCAGATCCCGTTGTTGGTTATTGCCGAAGAGCTGTCTCGGTCATGTCTACGTGATTCCTGAACCCGTATGGTCTACACACTTAAGGTTCGATGACGCTAGGGTTATTAGGAAGACTTGTATGTGATTACCGAATGTTGTTCGGAGTCCCGGATGAGATCCCGGATGTCACGAGGAGTTCCGGAATGGTCCGCAGGTGAAGATTTATATGTGGGAAGTTCTCATACGGTCACCAGAAAAGTTCGGGGGCATACCAGTATTGTACCGGGGCCACCGAAAGGGTTCCGGGGGTTCACCGGGAGGGGCCACCTCTCCCAGAGGGCCTCGTGGGCCGTAGTGGGATGGTAACAAGCCCTTGGAGGGCTAGGCGCATCCCCCTTGGTCCAAAGCGCCTAGGGTTGGGGGGAAATCCTAAAGGGGGCGCCCCCCTTGCTTGGTGGGCAAGTCCCCCCCTGCCCCCCCTCTAGATCTCATCTAGAGGGGGCCGGCCCCCTTCCCCCTCCTCCTATAAATAGAGGGGCGAGAGGAGGGTTGCAACACCACATCCAAGGCGCAACCCCTCCCTCCCGAACACCTCTCCTCCTCCGTAAGAGCTTGGCGAAGCCCTGCCGTAGTACTGCCACTCTGTCACCACCACGCCGTCGTGCTGCTGTTTGAGCCCTCTTCCTCAACCTCTCCCTCCTCCTTGCTGGATCAAGGCGCAGGAGACGTCACCGGGCTGCACGTGTGTTGAACGCGGATGTGCCGTTGTTCGGAGCTAAGATCGGAATCCACCGCGATCTAAATCGCTTCGAGTACGACTCCCTCATCCGCGTTCTTGTAAGCTTACGTCTCGCGGTCTTCAAGGGTATGAAGATGCACTCCTCTCTCTCTCTCTCTCTCTCGTTGCTAGTTGCTCCATAGATTGATCTTGGTGATGCGTAGAATTTTTTTATTTTCTGCAACGATCTCCAACAGTGGCATCATGAGCTAGGTCTATGTGTAGTTTCTATGCATGAGTAGAACACAATTTTGTTGTGGGCGTAGATTTTGTCAATTCACTTGCCACTACTAGTTTTATCTTGTTTCGGCGGTATCGTGGGATGAAGCGGCCCGGACCGACCTTACACGTACACTTGTGTGAGACAGGTTCCACCGACTGACATGCACTAGTTGCATAAGGTGGCTAGCGGGTGTCTGTCTCTCCCACCTTAGTCGGATCGGATTCGATGAAAAGGGTCCTTATGAAGGGTAAATAGAAATTGGCATATCACGTTGTGTTTTTGGCGTAGGTAAGAAACGTTCTTGCTAGAACCCTATAGCAGCCACATAAAAAACATGCAACAACAATTAGAGGACGTCTAACTTGTTTTTGCAGCATATGCCTTGTGATGTGATATGGACATAAAGGATGTGATGAATGAAATATATGTGATGTATGAGATTGATCATGTTCTTGTAATAGGAATCACGACTTGCATGTCGATGAGTATGACAACCGGCAGGAGCCATAGGAGTTGTCTTTATTTATTGTATGACATGTGTGTCATTGAATAACGCCATGTAATTACTTTACTTCGTTGCTAAACCGTTAGCCATAGTAGTAGAAGTAATAGTTGGAGAGACAACTTCATGGAGACACGATGATGGAGATCATGATGATGGAGATCATGGTGTCATGCCGGTGACGATGATGATCATGGCGCCCCGAAGATGGAGATCAAAGGAGCAAAATGATATTGGCCATATCATGTCACTATTTGATTGCATGTGATGTTTATCATGTTTTTGCATCTTATTTGCTTAGAACGACGATAGTAAATAAGATGATCCCTCATAATAATTTCAAGAAAGTGTTTCCCCTAACTGTGCGCCGTTGCGAAAGTTCGTTGTTTCGAAGCACCACATGATGATCGGGTGTGATAGATTCTAACGTTCACATACAATGGGTGTAAGCCAGATTTACACATGCAAAACACTTAGGTTGACTTGACCAGCCTAGCATGTACAGACATGGCCTCGGAACACAAAAGACCGAAAGGTCGAACATGAGTCGTATAGAAGATGCGATCAACATGAAGATGTTCACTAATGATGACAAGTCTGTCTCACGTGATGATCGGACACGGCCTAGTTGACTCGGATCATGTATCACTTAGATGACTAGAGGGATGTCTATCTGAGTGGGAGTTCATTAAATAATTTGATTAGATGAACTTAATTATCATGAACTTAGTCTAAAACTTTTGCAAAATGTCTTGTAGATCAAATGGCCCAGGCTCATGTCAACCTCAACTTCAACGCGTTCCTAGAGAAAACCAAGCTGAAAGATGAGGATAGCAACTATACGGACTGGGTCCGGAACTTGAGGATCATCCTCATAGCTACCAAGAAAGCATATGTCCTAGAAGCACTGCTAGGTGAAGCACCCGTCCCAGCGAACCAAGACGTTATGAATGCTTGGCAGTCGCGTGTTGATGATTACCCCCTCGTTCAGTGTGGCATGCTTTACAGCTTAGAACCGGGGCTCCAAAAGCGTTTTGAGCAGCACAGAGCATATGAGATGTTCCAAGAGCTTAAAATGGTTTTCCAAGCTCATGCCCGGGTCGAGAGATATGAAGTCTCCGACAAGTTCTATAGTTGTAAGATGGAGGAAAATAGTTCTGTCAGCGAGCAGATACTCAAAATGTCTGGGTTGCACAACCGCTTGTCCCAGCTGGACATTAACCTCCCGGATGAGGCGGTCATTGACAGAATCCTTCAGTCGCTCCCACCTTGCTACAAGAGCTTTGTGATGAACTACAATATGCAGGGGATGGTGAAAACTATTCCCGAGGTATTTTCAATGCTGAAATCAGCAGAGGTAGAAATCAAAAAGGAACATCAAGTGTTGATGGTCAATAAAACCACTAGTTTCAAGAAAGCCAAGGGTAAGAAGAACTTCAAGAAGGACGGCAAGGGAGTTGCCGCGCCCGGTAAGCCTGTTGCCGGGAAGAAGCCAAAGCACGAACCCAAACCTGAGACTGAGTGCTTTTATTGCAAGGGGAACGGTCACTGGAAGCGAAACTGCCCCAAGTACTTAGCGGATAAGAAGGCCGGCAACACCAAAGGTATATGTGATATACATGTTATTGATGTGTACCTTACAAGTACTCGTAGTAGCTCCTGGGTATTTGATACCGGTGTGGTTGCTCATATTTGTAACTCAAAACAGGAGCTGCGGAATAAGCGGAGACTGGCGAAGGACGAGGTGACGATGCGCGTCGGGAATGGTTCCAAGGTCGATGTGATCGCCGTCGGCACGCTACCTCTACATTTACCTACATGATTAGTTTTAAACCTCAATAATTCTTATTTAGTGCCAGCTTTGAGCATGAACATTGTATCTGGATCTCGTTTAATACGAGATGGCTACTCATTTAAATCCAAGAATAATGGTTGTTCTATTTATATGAGAGATATGTTTTATGGTCATGCCCCGCTGGTCAACGGTTTATTCTTAATGAATCTCGAACGTGATGTTACACATATCCATAGTATGAATACCAAAATATGTAAGATTGATAATGATAGTCCCACATATGTGTGGCATTACCGCCTTGGTCACATTGGTGTCAAACGCATGAAGAAGCTCCATACAGATGGACTTTTGGAGTCTCTTGATTTTGAATCATTTGACACGTGCAAACCATGCCTCTGTTGGAAATAGGCCCTAGAGGCAATAATAAATTAGTTATTATTATTATATTTCCTTATTCATGATAATCATTTATTATCCATGCTAGAATTGTATTGATAGGAAAGTCAGATAGATGTGTGGATACATAGACAACACCATGTCCCTAGTAAGCCTCTAGTTGAGTAGCTCGTTGATCAATAGATGGTTACGGTATCCTGACCATGGACATTGGATGTCGTTGATAACGGGATCACATCATTAGGAGAATGATGTGATGGACAAGACCCAATCCTAAGCCTAGCACAAGATCGTGTAGTTTGTATGCTAAAGCTTTTCTAAATGTCTAGTATTTTTTCCTTAGACCATGAGATTGTGCAACTCCCGGATACAGTAGGAATGCTTTGGGTGTACCAAACGTCACAACGTAACTGGGTGGCTATAAAGGTGCACTACGGGTATCTCCGAAAGTGTCTGTTGGGTTGGCACGAATCGAGACTGGGATTTGTCACTCCGTGTGACGGAGAGGTATCTCTGGGCCCACTCGGTAGGACATCATCATAATGTACACAATGTGATCAAGGAGTTGATTGCGGGATGATGTGTTACGGAACGAGTAAAGGGACTTGCTGGTAACGAGATTGAACAAGGTATCGGTATACCGACGATCGAATCTCGGGCAAGTACTATACCGGTAGACAAAGGGAATTGTATACGGGGTTGATTGAATCCTTGGCATCATGGTTCATCCGATGAGATCATCGTGGAACATGTGGGAGCCAACATGGGTATCCAGATCCCGCTATTGGTTATTGGCTGGAGAGTTGTCTCGGTCATGTCTGCATGGTTCCCGAACCCATAGGGTCTACACACTTAAGGTTCGATGACGCTAGGGTTATAGGGAAGGTATGTACGCGGTTACCGAATGTTGTTCGGAGTCCTGGATGAGATCTCGGACGTCACGAGGAGTCCCAAAATGGTCCGTAGGTGAAGATTAATATATTGGACGAAGGGTTTTGGAGTCCAGCAGTGTTTCGGAGGTACCGGGTGATGACCAGCATGACCGAAAGGTATTTCGGGAGCCCCGGCAAGTGTTGAGGGGCTTCATGGGCCAAGGGAAGGGGGCAAACCAGCCCACTAAGGAGCTGTGCGCCCCCCTCACCTATTCCCACATGACCAGGGGGTTTGGGGTGCCCCATCTAGGGTTCCCACCTCCTGGCTTGGGGGCCAAGTCACCCAAAGGGGAGATCCCATCTGCCCTGGCCGCCCCCCCTAGGGGAAACCCTAGGGCGCCTCCCCCTCCCCCTTGCCCCTATATATAGTGGAGGTTTTGGGGTTGCCCAACAAATGAGTCTCTCTCTCCCAAGGTGTAACCCTACCTCTCTTCCTCCTCGTCTCTCGTAGTGCTTGGCGAAGCCCTGCTGGAGTACTGCGCTCCTCCACCACCACCACGCCGTCGTGCTGCTGCTGGACGGAGTCTTCCCCAACCTCTCCCTCTCTCCTTGCTGGATCAAGGCATGGGAGATGTCACTGGGCTGCATGTGTGTTGAACGCGGAGACGCCGTTGTTCGGCGCTTAGATCGGAATCGACCGCGATCTGAATCGCCACGAGTACGACTACCTCATCCTCGTTCTTCCAACGCTTCCGCTTAGCGACCTACAAGGGTATGTAGATGCACTCCCCTTCCCCTTGTTTCTAGATTACTCCATAGATTGATCTTGGTGATGCGTAGAAAATTTTGAATTTCTGCTACGTTCCCCAACAGTGGCATCATGAGCTAGGTCTATGCGTAGTTTCCATGCACGAGTAGAACACAAGTTGTTGTGGGCGTAAATTTTGCCAATTTACTTGCTGTTACTCGTCTTATCTTGATTCGGCGGTATCGTGGGATGAAGCGGCCTGGACCGACCTTACACGTACTCTTACATGAGACAGGTTCCACTGACTGACATGCACTATTTGCATAAGGTGGCTAGCGGGTGTCTGTCTCTCCCACTTTAGTCGGATCGGATTCGATGAAAAGGGTCCTTATGAAGAGTAAATAGTAATTGGCATATCACGTTGTGGTTTTGGCGTAGGAAAGAAACGTTCTTGCTAGAAACCTATAACAGCCATGTAAAAACTTGCAACAACAATTAGAGGACGTCTAACTTGTTTTTGCAGCATATGCCGTGTGATGTGATATGGCCAAGAGAATGTGATGAATGATATATGTGATGTATGAGATTGATCATGTTCTTGTAATAGGAATCACGACTTGCATGTCGATGAGTATGACAACCGGCAGGAGCCATAGGAGTTGTCTTAATTATTGTATGACCTGCGTGTCATTGAATAAACGCCATGGAATTACTTTACTTTATTGTTAAACCGTTAGCCATAGTAGTAGAAGTAATAATTGGTGAACAACTTCATGGAGACACGATGATGGAGATCATGGTGTCATGCCGGTGACGAAGATGATCATGGCGCCCCGAAGATGGAGATCAAAGGAGCAATATGATATTGGCCATATCATGTCACTATTTGATTGCATGTGATGTTTATCACGTTTTTGCATCTTATTTGCTTAGAACGACTGTAGTAAATAAGATGATCCCTCATAATAATTTCAAGAAAGTGTTCCCCCTAACCGTGCGCCGTTGTGAAAGTTCGTTGTTTCGAAGCACCACGTGATGATCGGGTGTGATAGATTCCAATGTCCACATACAACGGGTGTAAGACAGATTTACACATGGAAAACACTTAGGTTAACTTGACGAGCCTAGCATGTACAGACATGGCCTCGAAACACAAGAGACCGAAAGGTCGAACATGAGTCGTATGGAAGATACGATCAACATGGAGATGTTCACCGATGATGACTAGTCCGTCTCACATGATGATCGGACACGGTCTAGTTGAGTCGGATCATGTATCACTTAGATGACTACAAGGATGTCTATCTGAGTGGGGGTTCATTATATAATTTGATTAGATGAACTTATTTATCATGCACAATAGTCTAAGTTGTCTTTGCAAAAAGGGTTGTAGATCAGTAGCTCGCGTTGTAGCTCCCTGTTTCAATACGTTCCTAGAGAAAGATTAAGTTGAAAGATATTGTAAGCAACGATGCAGACTAGGTCCATTGGCTGAGGAGTGTCCTCACTACTACACAGAAGGATTATGTCTTTGATGCACCGCTCGGTGTGCCAACCCCTCCAGCGTCGTCTATGGTATGAACATCTGACAGATATGTCCTGATGACTACTTGATAGTTCAAGTGCACCATACTTTACGGCTTAGAATCGGGATTCCAATGACATTTTGAACGCCATAGAACATATGAGATGTTCCAAGAGCTGAAATTGGGATTCTAGGCTCATGCCCGTGTTGAGAGGTGTGAGACCTCTGACAAGTTCTTTGCCTACAAGATGGAGGAGAATAGCTCAACTAGTGAGCATGTGCTCAGAATGTCTGGGTGCTGAGATCACTTGAACCAAGTGGGAGTTAATCTTCCAGATGAGATAGTGGTTGACGGAATTCTCTAGACACTATCACCAAGCTACTAGAACTTCGTGATGAACTATGACATGCAAAGGATGGAGATGATCCCGGAGCTATTAGCGGTGCTTAAAACCGCAAAAGTAGAAATCAAGAAGGAGCATCAAGTGTTGATGGTTTATCAAGACCACTGGTTTCAAAAGGGGCAAGGGCTAGAAGGGAAACTTCATGAATGGCAAACCAGTTGTCGCTCTAATGAAGGAACCCAAGGTTGAGCCCAAACCTCGAGACTAAATGCTTCTATTGTAAGGGGAACGGTCACATGGTAGCGGAACTACCCCAAATATATGGTAGATAAGAAAGCTGGCAACTTCAGGAAAGTATATTTGATATACGTGTTATTGATGTGTACCTTACTAGTACTCCTAGTAGTACCTGGGTATTGGATACCGGTTCAGTTGCTATTATTAGTGACTTGAAGCAAAAGCTACGGACTGAACGGAGACTAGCTAAGGGCGAGGTGACGATGTGTGTTGGAAGTGTTTCCAAGGTTGATAAGATCACCATTGCACGCTCCCTCTACCTTCGGGATTAGTGTTAAACCTAGATAAATGTTATCAGGTGTCTACGTTGAGCGTGAATATGATTAGATCATGTTCATTGCAATGCAATTATTCATTTAAGTTAGAGAATAATGATTATTCTGTTTACATGAATAATACCTTTATGGTCATGCACCCAATGGTTTATTGAATCTCGATCATAGTAATACACATGATAATAATATTAACGCCAAAAGATGTAGAGTTAATAGTGATAGTACCACTTTCTTGTGGCACTGCCACTTAGGTCATTTTGGCATAAAATGCGTGCAGAAACTCCATGCTAATGGATGTTTGGAGTCACTTGATTTTGAATCGCTTGACACATGCGAGCCATGCCTCATGGGCAGGATGACTAAGATCCCGTTTTCAGGTACAATGAAATGGGCAAGTGACTTGTTGGAAATCATACATGCTGATGTGTGTGATCCAATGAGAATTAAGGCGTGTGGTGGATATCGTTATTTTCTCATCTTCACTGACGATTGAGTAGATATGGTTATATTTACTTAATGAAGCAAAAGTCTGAAACGTTTGAAAAGGTTCAAGCGATTTCAGAGTGAAGTTAAGAATCATCATAACAAGAAGATCATGTTCCTATGATCTGATCAAGGGGAGATTTTCTGAGTTATGAGTTTGGCAATCACTTAAGACATTGTGGAATTTTTCGCAATTGAAGCCACCTGGAACACCACAGCGTAATGGTGTGCCCGGACGTCGTAATCGAACCTTATGAGATATGGTGCGATCTATGATGTCTCTTACCGATCTACCGCTATTATTTTGAGGTTATGCATTAGAGACAGCTGCATTCACTTTAGATAGGGCACCATGTAAGTCCGTTGATACGACGTCGTATGAACATTGGTTTGGCAAGAAACCAAAGTTGTCGTTTCTTAATATTTGGTGCTGTGATGCTTAAGGCTTCAGCCGGAAAAGCTCGAACCCAAAAGCGGGCAAATACGTCTTCATAGGATACCCAAAGGTAATAGTTGGGTATACCTTCTATCTCAGATCCGAGGGCAAAGTGTTTGTCGCTAAGAACAGGTCCTTTCTCGAGAAGGAGTTTCTCTCGAAAGAATTGAGTGGGAGGAAGATAGAACTTGAAGAGGTTATCGAACCCTCACTTCAACCGGAGAGTAGTGCAACACAGAAAGATGTTTCTGTGGAACCTATGACTGTTGAAGAGGAAACTAATGATAGTGATCATGAAGCTTCGGATCAAGTTGCTATCGAACCTTGTAGGTCGACAAGGATATGTACTACTCCTGAGTGGTACGGTGATCCTGTCTTAGAGGTCATGTCGTTGGACAACAACGAACCTACAAACTATGGAGAAGCGATGGTGGGCACGTATTCCGACAAATGGTTAGAAGCCGAGAAATGCGAGATAGGATCCATGTATCAAAACAAAGTATGGACTTTGGTGGATTTGCCCGATGATCGGCAAGCCATTGAGATAAATGGATCTTTAAGAAGAAGACGGACGTGGACGGTAACGTCACCGTCTATGAATCTCGACTTCTGGAGAAGAGTTTTTCACAAGTTCAAGGAGTTGACTACTATGAGATTTTCTCATCCGTAGCGATGCTTAAGTCCGTCGGAATCATGTTAGCGTTAGCTGCATTTATGAAATCTGGCAGATGGATGTCAAAACAAGTTTCCTTACCAGTTTTCATGAGGGAAGGTTGTATGTGATACAATCAGAAAGGTTTTGTCGATCCTAAGGATGCTAAAAGGTATGCTAGCTCCAGCGATCCTTCTATGGACTAGAGCAAGCATCTCAGAGTCGGAATATATGCTTTGATGGAGTGATCAAAGCTTTTAGGTTTATACAATGTTTGCTAGAAACTTGTATTTACAAGAAAGTGAGTGGGAGCGCTACAGCATTTCTGATAAGTATATGTGGATGACATATTGTTGATCCGAAATAATGTAGAATTTCTGGAAAGCATAAACGGTTGTTTGAAGAATTATTTTCAAAGGAAGACCTGGGTAAAGCTACTTACATATTGGGGATCAAGATCTATAGAGATAGATCAAGACGCCTGATGATATTTTCAAAGAACGCACACCTTGACATGATTTTGAAGGAGTTCAAAATAGATCAGTTAAAGAAGGGATTCTTACCTGAGTCGTAAGGTGTGAAGTTGAGTAAGACTCGAAGCTTGACCACGGCAGAAGAAATAGGATGGACGAAGGTCGTCCCCTATGCTTTTGTCATAGGCTCTATACGGTATGCCATGCTGAGTACCGCACCTGATGTGTACCTTGCCACATGTCTGGCAAGATGGTACAAAGGTGATCCAGGAGTGGATCACTAGATAGCGGTCAAAATTATCCTTAGAGGAATAAGGAAATGTTTCTCGGTTATGGAGGTGATAAAGAGTTCAACGTAAAGAGTTACATCGATGCAAGCTTAACACCTATCCGGATAGCTCTGAGTAGAGATACCAGATACGTATAATGGAGCAACAATTTGGAATATCTCCAAGTGGAACGTGGTAGCAACATCTACGATATGACATAAAGTTTTGCGAAATACATAGGGATCTGAATGTTGCAGACCCGTTGACTACAACCTCTCTCACAAGCATAACATGATCAAACCCAGAACTCATTGAGTGTTACTCACATAGTGATGTGAACTAGATTGTTGAATCTAGTAAACTCTTTGGATGTTAGTCACATGGCGATGTGACCTGTGAGTGTTAATCACATGGTGATGTGAACTAGATTGTTGACTCTAGTGCAAGTGGGAGACTGTTGGAAATATGCCCTAGAGGTAATAATAAATTAGTTATTATTATTATATTTCCTTATTCATGATAATCGTTTATTATCCATGCAAGAATTGTATTGATAGGAAACTCAGATACATGTGTGGATACATAGACAACACCATGCCCCTAGTAAACCTCTAGTTGACTAGCTCGTTGATCAATAGATGGTTACGGTATCCTAACCATGGACATTGGATGTCATTGATAACGGGATCACATCATTAGGAGAATGATGTGATGGACAAGACCCAATCCTAAGCCTAGCACAAGATCGTGTAGTTCGTATGCTAAAGCTTTTCTAAATGTCAAGTATTTTTTCCTTAGACCATGAGATTGTGCAACTCCCGGATACCGTTGGAATGCTTTGGGTGTACCATACGTCACAACGTAACTGGGTGGCTATAAAGGTGCACTACGGGTATCTCCGAAAGTGTCTGTTGGGTTGGCACGAATCGAGACTGGGATTTGTCACTCCGTGTGACGGAGAGGTATCTCTGGGCCCACTCGGTAGGACATTGAGGGAGTCCTGGATTAGGGGGTGTCCGGATGGCCGGACTATGACCTTTGGCCGGACTCCCGGACTATGAAGATACAAGATTGAAGACTTCGTCCCGTGTCCGGATAGGACTTTCCTTGGCGTGGAAGGCAAGCTTGGCGATACTATATGTAGATCTCCTCCGATTGTAACCGACTCTGTGTAACCCTAGCCCTCTCCGGTGTCTATATAAACCAGAGAGTTTTAGTCCGTAGGACGAACAACAATCATACCATAGGCTAGCTTCTAGGGTTTAGCCTCTCTGATCTCGTGGTAGATCAACTCTTGTACTACCCATAGCATCAATATTAATCAAGCAGGAGTAGGGTTTTACCTCCATCGAGAAGGCCCGAACCTGGGTAAAAACATCGTGTCCCTTGTCTCCTGTTACCATCCGCCTAGACGCACAGTTCGGGACCCCCTACCCGAGATTCGCTGGTTTTGACACCGACATTGGTGCTTTCATTGAGAGTTCCTCTGTGTCATCACCGTTAGGCCCGATGGCTTCTTCGATCATCAACCACGACGCGGTCCAGGGTGAGACTTTTCTCCCTGGACAGATCTTCGTATTCGGCGGCTTTACACTGCAGGCCAATTCACTTGGCCATCTGGAGCAGATCGAAAGCTACGCCCCTGGCCATCAGGTCAGATTTGGAAGTTTAAACTACACGGCTGACATCCGCGGAGACTTGATCTTCGTCGGATTAGAGCCACAGCCGAGCGCGCCACACTGTCACGATGGGCATGATCTAGATCTGCCGCTGGACAGTGCCCAGAGCGCCGCTCAGGCGTCCGCTCCGACCCTTAGCCCGGAGCCAACTGCGCCAATCAGGGATGGATGGTTGGACACCGCCTCAGGGGCTGCAATCTCTACAACAATCGAGCTGAATACCAGCCTTGCCCTTTGTAAAGCTCGTGACTCCAAGTTGTCGGACTCCTTTCCAGATTCCGAATCTTTCGCACCCTTTCCGATCGAACCCAATTGGGCTCCGATCATGGAGTTAACCGCCGCGGACATCTTTCAGCACTCGCCCTTTGGTGACATCCTGAATTCGCTAAAGTCTCTCTCTTTGTCAGGAGAGCCCTGGCCGGACTATGGTCAGCAAGGTTGGGATGCAGACGACGATGAAATTCGAAACCCACCCACCACCCACTTCGTAGCCACTGTCGATGATTTAACCGACATGCTCGACTTCAACTTCGAAGACATCGACGGTATGGACGCCGATGAAGGAGACAATGAAGAACCAGCGCCTATAGGGGACTGGAAAGCCACCTCGTCATATGACATATACATGGTGGACACCCCAAAGTAAGGGAATGGCGATGGAACAGCGGAGGATGACCCCTCCAAGAAACAGCCTGAACACCGACGTTAGTGGCGCCGCTCTAAATCCCGCCACAGCAAAAACGGTGATTCCAGCACTGGAGACAATAACACCCCAAACAATGCCGAAGACAACCCCCTCCAGCCGGATTCAGCGCAAGACGAGGGTGAAGCCAGCCCTCATAAGAGAGCGGCAGATAGAGAGGTCAAGGACGACAATTATATGCCTCCCTCCGAAGATGAGGCAAGCCTCGACGACGATGAATTTGTCGTGCCACAGGATCTCGTCGAACAAGAGCGTTTCAAACGCAGGATTATGGCCACGGCAAGCAGCCTCAAGAAAAAACAGCAGCAGCTTAGAGCTGACCAAGATTTGCTAGCCGATGGATGGACTGAAGTCCTGGCGGCCGAAGAGTACAAACTCGAACACCCCTCCAAGAGCTACCCAAAGCGTAGGCTTCTACCCCAACTAGAGGAGGAAACAACTAAACCTACATCACCAGCGTATGATGCGGCCGATCGGCCACCCCGTGGCCGCGACAGAGAGGCTTCGGCCCCCAACTCAAGCTCCACCCTGGCGCCGCTCAAAAAGTACCAAGGCACGGGGAAACGCGCCGGACCTGCGAGACATATTGGAGGACTAGGCAAGGCAAACAAGATTGATCTACGGATCGCGCGGACGCCCCACGGCACGTGACGATAACCGGCACGCTGGATATGGCAAATACGGCCAGGCCAAACACAACAGACAAAGCTCATGCGAGCTACGTCGTGACATAGCCCAGTACAGAGGCGCCGCACACCCACTATGCTTCACAGATGAAGTAATGGATCATCAAATCCCCGAGGGTTTTAAACCCGTTAACATCGAATCATACGATGGCACAACAGATCCCGCGGTATGGATCGAGGATTATCTCCTTCATATCCACATGGCCCGCGGTGATGATCTACACGCTATCAAATACCTCCCGCTCAAGCTTAAAGGACCAGCTCGGCATTGGCTTAACAGCTTGCCAGCAGAGTCAATTGGTTGCTGGGAGGACCTGGAATCCGCATTCCTTGACAACTTCCAGGGCACTTATGTGCGACCACCAGACGCCGATGACCTAAGCCACATAATTCAGCAGCTAGAGGAATCGGCCAGACAATTCTGGACACGGTTCCTAACCAAGAAAAATCAAATAGTCGACTGTCCGGACGCAGAGGCCCTTGCAGCCTTCAAACATAACATCCGAGACGAATGGCTTGCCCGGCACCTAGGACAGGAAAAGCCGAAACCCATGGCATCCCTCACAACACTCACGACCCGCTTTTGCGCGGGAGAAGACAGCTGGCTGGCTCGTAGTAATAATATGACCAAGAGCCCTGGTAATTCGGATACCAAGGACAACAATGGCAGGTCCCGTCGTAACAAGCACAACCACCGCATTAACAGCAACAATACTGAGGATACGACAGTCAATGCCGGATTCAGAGGCTCTAAACCCGGTCAGTGGAAGAAGCCATTCAAAAGTAATCCTTCGGGCCCATCCAGTTTAGACCGGATACTCGATCGCTCGTGCTAGATACACGGCACCCCCGAACAACCAGCCAATCACACCAACATGGGTTGTTGGGTGTTCAAGCAGGCAGGCAAGTTAAGTGCCAAAAACAGAGACAAGGGGCTACATAGCGATGACGAGGAGGAGCCCCGGCCGCCGAACAACAGAGGACAGAAGGGCTTTCCCCCAAAAGTGCGGACGGTGAACATGATATACGCAACCCACATCCCCAAAAAGGAACGGAAGCGTGCGCTCAGGGACGTATATGCGTTGGAACTAGTCGCCCCAAAGTTCAAACCATGGTCCTCCTGCCCGATCACTTTTGATCAAGGGACCACCCCACTAGCATTCGTTACGGCGGATTCGCCGCATTGGTCCTAGACCCAACCATTGAAGGATTTCACCTCACTAGAGTCCTCATGGACGGCGGCAGCAGCCTGAACCTGCTTTATCAGGATACAGTGCGGAAAATGGGCATAGATCCCTCAAGGATTAAACCCACAAAGACGACCTTTAAGGGCGTCATACCAGGTGTAGAGGCCAGCTGTACAGGATCAGTTACACTCGAAGTGGTCTTCGGATCCCCGGATAATTTCCGAAGCGAAGAGTTAATCTTTGACATAGTCCCGTTCCGCAGTGGCTATCACGCCCTGCTCGGACGAACCGCATTCGCAAAATTCAATGCAGTGCCGCACTACGCATATCTCAAGCTCAAGATGCCAGGCCCTCGCAGAGTCATTACGGTCAATGGAAACACCAAACGCTCTCTCTGAACAGAGGAGCACACGGCGGCCCTGGCGGCGGAAGTACAAAGTAGCCTCTTAAGGCAATTCTCCAGTCTGGCCATTAAACGTCCGGACAACGTCAAGCGCGCCCGAAGTAACCTACAATAAGACCGTCTGGCACGTTCCGAGCAAGCATAGCAGTGCGGCCCCAATCCCAGCCCTCGCGAAATTGCGATACCAGTACCACACGTACATAATTACGCTCTGGAAATACCATGGGCATAAGGGGAGGGGCACAACCACGGCACGCCCAGATTGCAGCTCAACCGCACTAGGGGCTCCCGATTTTGCCATTTCTTTTTTTTATTTTTTCGATTTTTATATACTTTCAGGACTCCACTATTCGGAAGGCCTGTCTGGCAGTACAATCGCTGAACACACGATGCAACAGCCAGGGAGACAACAAGCCACGTCAAATGCCCAGGTGGTCTCTATAACGAGCTAAATACATGTCTTACTTAAAGTCTCGCAGCTTGCCCCTGGAGGGGGACATGTCAAATAATCCCATCTCTTGCGTACCACACTATTTGTATCGTTCTACTCTCATAGCAGCCCTTTTAATAAACAATACATAGCTCTTGTCTATTATTGCACTCATTTTTTATACGAATATGTTCAGTTATGACATTATGCAACCGTACACTTTGGTACGGCCAATACACCAGGGGCTTAAGTACCCCATAATGCGGTGTGAGAAGACCGAACACTCTCATGAGTGCGGCACCCCGAACTTATAGCATTATATGCATCGGCTCCGAATCATATCTTGGGTCAATAGTTGGGTTTGCCCGGCTCCCATGTTTTGGTACCTTACGTTCCGCTATGTCGGCTAAGGTAGCGCTGGGAGAACTACTGCGATTGTGCCCCAGTTGAGCTGGGTTAACACCTCAGTAGAGAAAGCTAAAATTGACCATCATGATAGAGCGAGAGACCGGTCGCTGTTCGAGAGGTTTTTCGAGTCCTTAAAGACTTATGCCGCTTAGAGCGAGGAGCTGGCTTTGTCCGGCCTAGGCGTGGATAGCGCCCCGAACTCGGTCTTCCGAATATTAGGGGCTTCGCCGAAATTTAAAATTATAGAATTCTATGGCTAAGTGAGAGTGATAAAGCATTATAAGTCTGATTGCCTTGTTCGTTGCGCTGAGCGCCTCCCTCGATGGACCCAAGAATGGGAACAAGAGCGCTCAGGTTTATCCCGAACACCCCAGCACTCGTGGCATGGGGGTAGAAGCCGACGACTTGCATCTCTCAGATTTAATAAACGGCCGCACAGAAGGTAATATTTTAAATTCAAACAGTGTTGCTTAGCGCATATGAACAAGTTTTCAGCGCACAGGATAAAACCGAGCGAGTTTACTCAAAAATTACATCCCTTGTACATTCGTCCGCTACAAGACGGGCACCCTTCAGGACGCCCTCATAATACATCTCGGGCCGGCGATGCTCCTTCCCCTCTGGTGGCCCATCCTTCACCAGCTTCTCCGCATCCAGCTTGCCCCAGTGCACTTTGGCACGAGCAAGGGCCCTACGGGCACCTTCGATGCATACGGAGCGCTTGATGACTTGAAGCCATGGACAAGCATCCACCAGCCGCCGCACCAGCTCAAAGTAGCTCCCAGGCATGGCCTCTCCAGGCCACAGTCGGCCTATAAGGCCCTTCATGGCCTGTTCGGCTGCCTTATGGAGCTCGACCAGCTGCTTCAGCTGGTCGCTCATGGGCACCGGGAGTCCGGCTCAGCATACTGGGACTAGAACACTTTCTCCGTCGAGCTCCCCTCCTTGGCCCGGTAGAATGCGGCGGCATCGGATACACTGCGAGGCAGATCTGCGAATGCTCCTGGAGAGCTCCGGACTCGGGTAAGTAACAGGTAATTTACTTTCACGTGCTTGCTTTGCATAAAGAATGCCTTACCCGCCTCTATCTTCTTCATCGCCTCAATTTCCTGAAGGGCCTTTTGGGCTTCGGCCTTGGCAGACTTGGCGCTTTCAAGTGTCGAGGCAAGCTCGGACTCTCGAGTCTTTGAGTCAAGCTCTAAACCCTCGTGTTTCTTCACGAGAGCATCGAGCTCTTGCCGCACCTCCGCCACCCGCGCCTCTTGCTTTTCCCACTCAGTGTGCTCCACGGCCGCATTATCTTTGGCCTTGGACAACGCTTCCTTCAGGGCCGCCACCTCAGTTGTGGCCCCTGCAACATTCACGTTGGTCCTGTCATTATTTGCAACCAGGTATTTTTTATATACTTATATAAGGTCTTACATACCTTCCTTGTCCTCGAGCTGCTTCTTGGCACGACCGAGCTCGTTCTCGGACCGCTCGAGGCTCTGCTTCAATGCATCGACCTCCGCAGTCAGTGTGGCAGAGGTCAGCAGCGCAGCCTGCATTCCCATATTGACATTATTATTGTCAGACTCCTGCGTATATATTTTTAGATCCTCAGTCCGGTTTTTCTTTCCGAACACCAAACTGAGCATCAGGGGCTACTGTCTATGCGGTAACATTTTTATATGTTTTAAATACATACCTCAAAGCCTGTTAGAAGGCTGGTACAGGCTTTTGTCAGCCCGCTCTTGGCGGACTGAACCTTCTGAATCACCGCACTCATAACAGTGTGGTGCTCCTCGTCGATGGAGGCGCCGTTAAGCACCTCCAGCAAATTGTCCAGCCCCTCCGGTTGGACGGAGGCCGCCGGCGTCGTAGGCTTGCCCTTCTTGCGAGGGGGGCGGCCGGACACCAAAATCACTGAAGGTTCCGGAGCGATGTCCGGCCCAGGGCCGGACTTAGATTCCTCTGGGACTTCATCCCCTTCGGGCCTGGAGTCCGGGAGGTCGCCTTGCGGCGCCTCCAGGACCACCTCCTCCTGGTGTAGCCCCTTTTGGGACTCCTCCTCGGCATCGTCCGTAGGGCGAGGGGAGGAGGCCGTCGGGAGTGAAGCGCTATTCACATCCGACGAATCCAGGGAGCCGCTCGACGAATCGCCGAGCTGAGCCTTGGGCGGACTGCATGATTGAATTCAGCATCAGAAGGTACTGTACAATAGAGGAATGCCATAAGTTATTCTGGTATCCGGATACTTGCGATTTTGCCAGGGCTTGGCCCTGGATGGCCATTCCTCTCCGCCGTCGTCAGCGTCGGAGGCGTAGTCCGGAAGAAGGGTCTTCCCCTTCTTGGACCTTCGGGCAAAGGGGTCGGACAGTCAAACTGTTCGGACGTCCTCTTCCAGTCCTGTCAAGGGAGCGGGAGTTTAGATCCTGCATAGAGTCAAACTATGAAAATCAAGTGTCCTGTAAAGGATAAAAACAAGCTTACTTCGGTCGCTTGGCGCTTGGCGTAGAATTCGCGATACTCGGTGACCGGAGGGGAGACCTCGGAGCTCTTGAATAGCACCTTCCAGGCGTCCTCGTGCTTTGTGTCGAAGAGCCTGGACAAAGTCTGGTGCTGGGCCGGGTCGAACTCCCACAAGTTGAAGGCCCCTCATTGACACGGGAGGATCCGACGGAAGAGCATGGCCTGGACTACGTTGACCAGTTTAACCTTCTTGTTCACCAGGTCTTGGACGCAGGTTTGGAGTCCGGCCACCTCTTCCAGATTACCCCACAACAGGCCCATCTCTTTCCAAGATGTGAGCCGTGTGGGGATGCCAGATTGGAATTCGGGGGCCCCTGCCCACTCAGGGTCACGCGGCTCGGTGATGTAGAACCACCCCGATTACCCTCGAGCCATGTAACATTGGGCATCTTGCCCACCATGGCGCCTCCGCACTCCGCTTGCTGGCCGCCCACGACCTTCGGCTTGACGCTGAAGATCTTCAGCCATAGGCCGAAGTGGGGCTTGATGTGGAGGAAGGCCTCGCACACGACGATAAACGCCGAGATGTTGAGGATGAAGTTCGGGGCCAGATCATGGAAATCCAGGCTGTAGTAGAACATGAGCCCCCGGACAAATGGGTGAAGTGGGAAGCCCAGTCCGCGGAGGAAATGGGTGAGGAACACCACCCGCTCATGGATCCCAGGGGTGGGGATGAGTTGCCCCTCATCTGGAAGCCGGTGCGCGATATCGTCAGACAAGTATCCGACCTTCCTTAACTTTTTGATGCGCCCCTCCGTGACGGTGGAGGCCATCCATCTACCTCCCGCTCCTGACATGATTGGAGAGGGTCGAGGTGGGAAGAGCGGGCTTGGGCGCTGGAGCTCGAGTGCGCGGAAATGGACAAGCAAAGGAGGAAGAAGGCGTAGATTGAAAGGGCGGATCCTTATCCCCTTATATGGGCGGCCGGAACTGTGTGCCCCCACCAGCCTAATAAAACTCGCTTATCTCCCAAGCGCCACGATTGGTGGCGCGGTTGGGTTACCCATGCCCGTATTGATGAGAATCCCGGAATAAGGGGACACGATCTCTGCTTTGACAAGACATGCCAACGAAACCACCTCGCTAAACACACTGAGGTGGGACAGTAAAATGATTCGAATAAAGGCTTGGCTATGGTGTGATGTCGCACTACGGAATACGTCAGCAGATTAGATTTGTGTAAATATTATTCTCTCTACGGTGGTATGTGGAACTTATTTTGCAGAGCCGGACACTATCCTTGTGTTCAACATCTTCTATGAAGTATTCGGAGGAGGAACCCGCTTTGCAATGCCGAAGACAATTTGTGCGCCGGACTCGTCGTCATTGAAGCCTGGTTCAGGGGCTACTGAGGGAGTCCTGGATTAGGGGGTGTCCGGGTGGCCGGACTATGACCTTTGGCCGGACTCCCGGACTATGAAGATACAAGATTGAAGACTTCGTCCCGTGTCCGGATAGGACTTTCCTTGGCGTGGAAGGCAAGCTTGGTTATACGATATGTAGATCTCCTCCCATTGTAACCGACTCCGTGTAACCCTAGCCCTCTCCGTTCTCTATATAAACCGGGAGTAGTAGTCCGTAGGATGAACAACAATCATACCATAGGCTAGCTTCTAGGGTTTAGCCTCTCTGATCTCGTGGTAGATCAACTCTTATACTACCCATATCATCAATATTAATCAAGCAGGAGTAGGGTTTTACCTCCATCAAGAGGGCCCGAACCTGGGTAAAAACATCGTGTCCCTTGTCTCCTGTTACCATCCGCCTAGACGCACAGTTCGGGACCCCCTACCCGAGATCCGCCGGTTTTGACACCGACAAACATCATCATAATGTGCACAATGTGATCAAGGAGTTGATCGCGGGATGATGTGTTACGGAACGAGTAAAGAGACTTGCCGGTAATGAGATTGAACAAGCATCGGCATACCGACGATTGAATCTCGGGCAAGTACTATACCGGTAGACAAAGGGAATTGTATACGGGATTGATTGAATCCTTGACATCGTGGTTCATCCGACGAGATCATCGTGGAACATGTGGGAGCCAACATGGGTATCCAGATCCCCTATTGGTTATTGGCCGGAGAGTTGTCTCGGTCATGTCTGCATGGTTCCCGAACCCGTAGGGTCTACACACTTAAGGTTCGATGACGCTAGGGTTATAGGGAAGGTATGTACGCGGTTACCGAATGTTGTTCGGAGTCTCGGATGAGATCCCGGACGTCACGAGGAGTCCCGGAATGGTCCGGAGGTGAAGATTGATATATTGGACGAAGGGTTTTGGAGTCCGGAAGTGTTCCGGAGATATCGGGTGATGACCAGCATGACCGAAAGGTCTTTCGGGAGCCCCGGCAAGTGTTGAGGGGCTTCATGGGCCAAGGGAAGGGGGCAAACCAGCCCACTAAGGGGTTGTGCGCCCCCCTCACCTATTCCCACGTGACCAGGGGGTTTGGGGCGCCCCATCTAGGGTTCCCACCTCCTGGCTTGGGGGCCAAGTCACCCAAAGGGGAGATCCCATCTGCCCTGGCCACCGCCCCCCCCCCCCTTAGGGGAAACCCTAGGGCGCCTGCCCCTCCCCCTTGCCCCTATATATAGTGGAGGTTTTGGTGCTGCCCAACACATGAGTCTCTCTCTCCCAAGGCGCAGCCCTACCTCTCTTCCTCCTCGTCTCTCGTAGTGCTTGGCGAAGCCCTGCTGGAGTACCGCACTCCTCCACCACCACCATGCCGTCGTGCTGCTGCTGGACGGAGTCTTCCCCAACCTCTCCCTCTCTCCTTGCTATATCAAGGCATGGGAGACGTCACCGGGTTGCACGTGTGTTGAACGCGGAGGCGCCATTGTTCGGCGCTTAGATCGGAATCGACCACGATCTGAATCGCCACGAGTACGACTACCTCATCCGCGTTCTTGCAAGCTTCCGCTTAGCGATCTACAAGGGTATGTAGATGCACTCCCCTTCCCCTTGTTGCTAGATTACTCCATAGATTGATCTTGGTGATGCGTAGAAAATTTTGAATTTCTGCTACCTTCCCCAACAGCCTCATGGGCAAAATGACCAAGACTCCGTTCTCCGGAACAATGGAGTGAGCAACCAACTTATTGGAAATTATACATACTGATGTGGGCGGTCCAATGAGCGTTGAGGCTCGTGGTGGCTATCGTTATGTTCTCACCCTCAAGAAAAATAAAGTTCTTACGATCAGATCATGGGGGAGAATATTTAAGTCACAAATTTGGTATGCACTTAAGGAAATGTGGAATCATTTCACAACTCACACCGCCTGGAACACCTCAGCGTAATGGTGTGTCTAAACATCGTAATCGCACTCTATTGGATATGGTGCGGTCTATGATGTCTCTTACCGATTTACCGCTATCATTTTGGGGATACGCTTAAGAGGCAGCTACATTCACTTTAAATAGGGCACCTTCTAAATCCATTGAGACAACACCGTATGAATTATGGTTTGGAAAGAAAACTAAGCTGTCGTTTCTAAAAGTTTGGGGATGCGATGCTTATGTCAAGAAACTTCAACCTGAAAAGCTCAAACCCAAGTCGAAAAAATGCGTCTTCATAGGATACCCTAAGGAAACCATTGGGTATACCTTCTACCTCAGATCCGAAGGCAAGATTTTCGTTGCCAAGAATGGGTCCTTTCTAGAGAAAGAGTTTCTCTCGAAAGAAGTAAGTGGGAGGAAAGTGGAACTTGATGAAGTACTACCTGTTGAACCGGTAAGTAGCGCAGCTCAGGAAGATGTTCTTGTGGTGCCTGCACCGACTAGAGAGGAAGTTAATGATGATGATCAAGGTACTTCAGATCAAGTTACTACTGAACTTCGTAGGTCCACAAGGACATGTTCCACACCAGAGTGGTATGGTGACCCTGTCCTGGAAATCATGTTGTTAGACAACGGTGAACCTTCAAACTATGAAGAAGCGATGGCGGGCCAAGATTCCAACAAATGGCTTGAACCCATGCAATCCGAGATAGGATCCATGTATGAAAACAAAGTATGGACTTTGACAGACTTGCCCGATGATCGGCGAGCGATAGAAAATAAATGGATCTATAAAGCTTGACTTGTCGCTAAGGGTTATCGACAAGTTCAATGGGCTGACTACGATGAGACTTTCTCTCCCGTAGTGAAGCTGAAGTTCGTCCAAATCATGTTAGCAATTGCCGCATACTATAATTATGAGATATGGCAAATGGACGTCAAAACGGCATTCCTTAACGGCTATCTTAAAGAAGAGTTGTATATGATGCAGCCGGAAGGTTTTGTCGATCCTAAGAATGCTAACAAGGTATGCAAGCTCCAGTGATCCATTTATGGGCTGGTGCAAGCATCTCGGAGTTGGAACATTCGCTTTGATGAAATGATCAAAGCGTTTGGGTTTATGCAGACTTATGGAGAAGCCCGCGTTTACAAGAAAGTGAGTGGGAGCTCTGTAGCATTTCTCATATTATATGTGGATGACATACTTTTGATGGGAAATGATATAGAACTTTTGGACAGCATAAAGGCCTACTTGAACAAGTGTTTTTCAATGAAGGACCATGGAGAAGTTGCTTATATATTAGGCATCAAGATCTATAGAGATAGATAGAGACGCCTCATAGGTCTTTCACAAAGCACATACCTTGACAAGATATTGAAGAAGTTCAATATGGATCAGTCCAAGAAGGGGTTCTTGCCTGTGTTGCAAGGTGTGAAATTGAGCTCGGCTCAATCCCCGACCACGGCAGAAGATAAAGAAAAGATGAGTGTCATCCCCTATGCCTCAACCATAGGGTCTATTATGTATGCCATGCTGTGTACCAAATCTGATGTAAACCTTGCCGTAAGTTTGGTTGCAAGAAACCAAAGTAATCCCGGCATGGAACACTAGATAGCGGTCAAGAATATCCTGAAGTACCTGAAAAGGACTAAGGATATGTTTCTCGTTTATGGAGGTGACTAAGAGCTCGTCGTAAAGGGTTACGTCGATGTTAGCTTCGACACAGATCTGGATGACTCCAAGTCACAAACCGGATACGTGTATATTTTGAATTGTGGGGCAGTAAGCTGGTGCAGCAGCAAGTAAAGCGTCGTGCCGGGATCTACATGTGAAGCGGAGTACATGGCAGCCTCGGAGGCAGCGCATGAAGCTATCTGGATGAAGGAGTTCATCACCGACCTAGGAGTTATTCCAAATGCTCGGGGCCGATCACTATTCTTTGACAACACTGGAGCTATTGCCCTTGCCAAGGAGCCTAGGTTTCACAAGAAGACCAGGCACATCAAGCGTCGCTTCAACTCCATTCGTGAAAATGTTCAAGATGGAGACATAGATATTTGCAAAGTGCACACGGATCTGAATGTCGCAAATCCGTTGACTAAATCTCTTCCGCGAGCAAAACATGATCAGCACCAGAACTCTATGGGTGTTCGATTCATCACAGTGTAACTAGATTATTGACTCTAGTGCAAGTGGGAGACTGTTGGAAATATGCCCTAGAGGCAATAATAAAATGATTATTATTATATTTCCTTGTTCATGATAATTGTCTATTATTCATGCTATAATTGTATTAACCGGAAACAGTGATACATGTGTGAATACATAGACCACAACATGTCCCTAGTGAGCCTCTAGTTGACTAGCTCGTTGATCAACAGATGGTCATGGTTTCCTGACTATGGGCATCTGATATCATTGATAACGAGATCACATCATTAGGAGAATGATGTGATGGACAAGACCCAATCCTAAGCATAGCACAAGATCGTGTAGTTCGTTTGCTAAAGCTTTTCTAATGTCAAGTATCAGTTCCTTAGACCATGAGATTGTGTAACTCCCGGATACCGTAGGAGTGCTTTGGGTGTGCCAAACGTCACAACGTAACTGGGTGACTATAAAGGTGCACTACGGGTATCTCCGAAAGTGCCTGTTGGGTTGGCATGAATAGAGACTGGAATTTTTCACTCCGTATGACGGAGAGGTATCTTTGGGCCCACTCCGTAATGCATCATCATAATGAACTCATTGTGACTAAGTGGTTAGTCACGGGATCATGCATTATGTAACGAGTAAAATGACTTGCCGATAACGAGATTGAACGAGGTATTGGGATACCGACGATCGAATCTCGGGCAAGTAACGCACCGATTGATAAAGGGAATTGTATATGGGATTACTTGAATCCTTGATGTCGTGGTTCATCCGATGAGATCATCGTGGAACATGTGGGAGACAACATGGGTATCCAGATCCCGCTGTTGGTTATTGGCCGGAGAGCTGTCTCGGTCATGTCTACGTGATTCCCGAACCCGTAGGGTCTACACACTTAAGGTTCGATGACGCTCGGGTTATTAGGAAGACTTGTATGTGATTACCGAATGTTGTTCGGAGTCCCAGATGAGATCCTGGATGTCATGAGGAGTTCCGGAATGGTCCTGAGGTGAAGATTTATATGTGGGAAGTTGTCATACGGTCACCAAAAAGTTCGGGGGCATACCGGTATTGTACCGGGGCCACCGAAAGGGTTCCAGGGGTTCACCGGGAAGTGCCACCTCTCCCGAAGGGCCTCGTGGGCCGTAGTGGGAAGGGAACCAGCCCTTGGAGGGCTGGGCGCATCCCCCCCTTGGTCCCATGCGCCTAGGGTTGGGGTGAAACCCTAAAGGGGGCATCCCCCTTGCTTGGGGGGTAAGTCCCTCCCTTGTCCGCCGCCCCCCTCTAGATCTCATCTAGAGGGGGCTGGCCCCCTTCCCCCTCCTCCTATAAATAGAGGGACGAGGGGAGTGCTGCAACACCACATCCAAGGTGTTGGGGATATAACTACTGAGTGTAAACCGCCCAGGAGGGACCGGTTCACGCTCAACCATATTGAAGCCCACGAAGACTCAGAAGATGGCACTTTACTATGAAGATTAGAGGCCCGGAGCCCAAAGGCGGATTAGGGCCCATAGTGGTAAACCGCCATAGACATATAGCTTGTATTGTAAGATAAGAAAAGGAGAGACCGAGCCGAACACTTGTATGAGTCGGCCTCGGGACTCTGTAAACCGGCTGGGCGTCAACCCGTGTATATAAGGGGACGACCCGGTGGCGGTTCAGGGACAGAAGAACAACAACTCGAGACTCAGGCAAGCGTATTCCGCTCCCTGATCATCGAAACCCAATCAATCCCATCACAACTAGACGTAGGCTTTTACCTTCATCGAAGGGGCCGAACTAGTATAACTCTCGTGTCCCTTGTCCGGTTTAACCCCTTCAAGCTAACCCGTAACAATGGCCCCACGACTAAGTACTTTCACAAGGACATCTGACGTGATAATTCCACGACAGCTGGCGCCCACCGTGGGGCTATCGCACGATGCTGTCGAGTTCTTGAAGGGCTGCTCTGAAGGACTCAAGGGGTACGTGATCGGCCGGATGACCAAAAGTCGCCGCGGCAAGCTCTACATCGACGACAAGGGATGGGGCCCCGAGGCCGGTTCAATTGAGTGCGGATACCGGGTCCCCTTCGGCGGAATTCATGTCTTCATTGGCAAGATTGGCGAACCGGGCCCTGAGCCGGACATCTGCACCGACCTCGTCGAGACGGCTCAGCGTGCGAGTCCAGCCCGGGGTACGCCCGTCGTGAAGCATGCGTTCGTAGGATGTGTCCATGGGATCGGATCTGAACCAGTGTCTGAGGAAGAGACAATGGTGTATTCCGACGATGAATCATCCACTGGTGAGACTGAGTCCTTGTACCAGATCCATGACGGCATGCCTAAGGGGTATTCCGATGGCAACAGTATTCCAGATTTCCTTGAAGCGCCGAGCCGGGTTGCTATTTACATGGCCGGCACACAGCTCGTGTTACAGTCTTCTTCTACCGCGGCAATGGATATCGGATCTGCGGCCGCGGCGGGTACCTCGGTGCGCCGGCCGGCAGGTTCTCGCCGGTTTAATGGATGCTTGGGCGACCTTGTTAACCGCGACAGTTACCCCGGACACGCGGAATCAGCACGATGCAGAGGTTGCAAGATTGAAGGAGCAAATTGCGCAGGCTAAGGAGGACCTGGTGGCTGAGGACATCAGGATGGCTGAGGAACAGGCCGCTTTGAATGCTCAATCGCAGCAGATACAAGCACAGAATTACCAGCTCATGTTAGATCGGACTGCGACAGAGGATGTGATGCGAAGGAAATATCGGTCACGATTGCCGCCGGTTTACGAAGGGGTAAATCTCTTTCAGACGCCAGGCGCTGGGCCGAGCAATCCATCAGCTGCAAACCGAGCTGAAGCGCCTCTAGGTCGCCCCGGATCAGCCGCAAGCAATGGAGCTACCCCGACGGACGGTAAACCCGCCGCAGTATGTGCCTGCACCGCCGGGTCACTTTTCGAGCCCCCTGGATAACATGATTGTTGCGGCCTCACGCCTGGCCGCCATCCCGATGGAAGGAAATTCGATAGAGGCAGTCGAGACACGGCGAGCAAGAGATCTCCTTCAAACCGCCCTGATGCAGCAGCAGGCTTATTCATACAGCCGGGATAGAATTCATTCAACTCCTCATCCGAGCCCAAGTTATAGCAGGCGGATGGACGAACCGGAAGTATCTAGCAGCGCACGGCGTCGCAATGCTCAGGAAGTAGTGGATCATGGCAAGGCACGAAGGGATGGTACTTTGGGTCGTCATCAACCCACCCCGGTTCAGCCAACAGTATCAGTTGATAGGGGCACCGGGCTTGCTTTCAGTTCCTGGGGAGTGTCGTGCCTTATTCCGGCTCTCCGAAACGTGCGTCTACCCAAAGATTTCAAGGGTCCACGCAAGGTGCCTAACTACACGGCAGATCAGCCGCCGTAGGCGTGGGTCGAGACTTATGAGATGGCAATGGAGATGCTGGATGTAGATGAGGCGACTTGCGCAAAGTACTTCACGATGATGTTAGAAGGAACAGCCCGGACCTGGCTGAAAAATCTGCCGGCTAATTCCATCGAGTCATGGGATCAGTTGAAGGCCCGGTTTATAGCCAACTTTAAGGATACGTGCAAACAACCCATGTCCATTGTAGATCTGGATGCTTGTGTTCAGGGGGAGAACGAGTCCACAACTCATTGGGTGCGCCGAGTCTCAGAAGTTTTGCACTCGGCCGACCGGATTAACGCCGGCCAAGCAATTATCACGCTGGAACGTAATTGCCGGTTTAAGTCGCTGAAGGAAAAGTTGGGACGAATCAAACGCCACTGCAATGACCTGGGAACCCTCATGGCAGCCTTGGTAAAATATGCCGATTCTGATAATACCAAGGATCCCGATTCTGATAATGAGAAGCCGGAGAAGGGAAAGAGGAATGGTGGTGCAAAGGAACAGCAGCACAACCAGGGAGGCCATGGGAATAATGGTAAGCGTAAGGCGGGTTCAGATTTTGTGGCTAATGCTAACGTGCAGCGTCGTAAGGGTAAACCGCCCCAGCGCGGTGGAGCGATGAATCTGGAGCGCTTGATGAATCAGCCCTGTCCAAAGCATGGAACCAAGGAGGTCCCTGCAACTCATCTCTGGAAGGATTGCAACATTATGAGGCAGTTCAAAAACTCTGATCTCTTCCGATACGATCAGGGCCTATCGGGCGGTTCAGGTCCAAGTTTTCATAGTGGCGGCGGTTCAGGTTCTGGATTTCAGAACAATCAGAATAACCAGAACAACCATAGCGGTAATAACCAGCAGGGTAATCAGGGGAATCACCAGCAGTCAGGTTACCAGAATAATCCAAAATAGCTGAATGGTGTACAATATCATGTGTTCACCACTAGTCTGTGCAAACGAGATCTGAAGCTGCAGAAGAGGGCAGTTAATGCGGTTGAACCGGCAGTTCTACGCTATCTGCGCTGGTCGGAGCAGCCCATCGTGTGGAGTAGGGAGGATCATCCGCCCCGGGTTGACAATCCGGGTCAGCTAGCTCTGGTGGTGGCACCTCAGGTGGGAGGTTACAAATTCACCAAAGTACTTATGGATGGAGGAAGCAGTATTAATATTCTGTATTATGAGACATTCCGCCGCATGGGGCTGACAGATAAGAATCTTAAACCGTCCAGTACTGTTTTTCATGGTGTAGTACCAGGAAAATCGGCGTATCCAGTGGGCAAGATCGCTTTGGAAGTTGTGTTTGGGGATGAGCATGATTCCCGGTCTGAGACATTGACTTTCGAGGTGGTGAGAATCCAGAGCCCGTATCACGCGCTGTTTGGGCGACCGGCTTATGCAAAATTCATGGCGAGGCCTTGTTATATTTACCTGCAGCTCAAGATGCCGGGTCACAAAGGAACCATCACGGTTCATGGAAATCAGAAAATCACTTTGGATTGCGAAGAAAGTGATGCGGCTTACGCTGAGTCGGTTTGTGCTACAGAGGAGTTAAAGTTTTACAAGGAGAATGTTGATCCGGCAGATATGACCCCTCTGAAGAAGCCTACCACTGAGCATGACCCAACCCTGCACTTCAAACCGGCGGATGAGACCAAACTTGTTGACTTTGTACCTGGAGATTCGTCCAAGCAGTTCAGCATCAGCACCAATCTGGATCCAAAATAGGAAAGCGCGCTCATCGAGTTCATCCGTGAGAACCGGGACATCTTTGCATGGAAGCCTTCTGACATGCCAGGTGTACCGAGGGAACTTGCTGAGCACACCCTTAATATCGACACGAAGTTTAAACCGGTCAGGCAATTCCTTCGTCGCTTTAACGAAGAGAGACGCAAGGCGATTGGGGAGGAGGTAGCCCGGCTGTTGGCTGGTGGTTTTATCGTTGAAGTGTTTCACCCTGAATGGTTGGCTAATCCGGTGCTGGTTCTTAAGAAAAACGGGACTTGGCGCATGTGTGTGGATTACACTGACTTAAATAAAGCTTGCCCAGCTGATCCTTTTGCTCTCCCGCGTATTGATCAGATCATTGATGCGACGGCGGGTTGTGAGTGCCTGAGTTTTTTGGATGCTTACTCAGGGTACCATCAGATCAAAATGGCGGTTAAGGACCAGGAGAAAACAGCCTTCATCACTCCCTTTGGAGCCTTCTGCTACGTTTCTATGCCCTTTGGGCTCAAGAGTGCTCAGGCAACTTATCAGTGTTGTGTGCAAAATTGTCTTCACACACAGATTGGGCGTAATGTTCATGCCTACATGGATGACATTGTGGTGAAATCCAGGGAAAAGGAGACATTGATAGCTGATCTCAAGGAGACGTTTGACAACCTCCGGGTTTACAAAATGATGCTCAACCCGGATAAGTGTGTCTTTGGTGTACCGGCGGGCAAGCTGCTAGGTTTTCTTGTATCTAACAGGGGCATTAAGGCTAATCCGGAAAAGATCAAGGCAATCGTATCCTTGGCTAAACCGACATGCATCAATGACGTTCAGCGTCTCGCAGGCCAGATTGCAGCTCTCAGCCGGTTTATCAGTCGTTTGGGTGAGAAGGCTATTCCCTTGTATCAGATGTTGAAGAAGGCGGATAATTTCGTCTGGAGTGATACAGCCAATGCGGCTTTTGAGGAGTTAAAACGGCAATTGGTCGAACCGCCCGTTCTGGCAGCCCCAGTTGATCACGAGCCCTTACTGTTATATGTGGATGCTAATGCCCGAGCGGTCAGTGTGGCTATCGTTGTAGAGCGTAAAGAGGCCGGGAAGGAATTTCCGGTTCAACGACCAGTATACTACATCAGTGAAGTTCTGATTGAGTCAAAGCAACGTTATCCACATTGGCAAAAATTGGTGTATGGGGTTTTTATGGCCAGTCGAAAACTCAAGCAATATTTTCAAGGTCACCCCATCACAGTGGTTAGTTCGGCTCCCTTGGGCGATATCATCCAGAACAGAGAAGCAACTGGCCGGGTTGCAAAGTGGGCAATTGAGCTTGGTCCACATGGTTTGAAGTATGTGCCTCGTACAGCCATCAAGTCTCAGGCTCTTGTGGATTTTATCAATGATTGGACCGAGTTACAAGCACCGGAAGAAAAGCCGGATAATACGTACTGGACTATTCATTTTGATGGGTCAAGGCAGTTGGAAGGCTCGGGGGCTGGAGTCGTTATTACTTCCCCCCGAGGTGATAAAATTCGCTACGTCCTCCGCTTGATGTTTCCTTGTACTAACAATGCAGCTGAATATGAAGCTCTGCTTCATGGTCTCCGTGTGGCTAAAGAGATGAACTTAACTCGAGTTCGTTGCTTCGGTGATTCTGATCTGGTGGCTCAGCAAGTTTCTGGTACTTGGGGTTCTAAGGATCCACTCATGGCGGCTTATAGGCGTGAGGTAGATATTGTGGCGGGTCACTTCAAAGGTTACCAGGTTGAGCATATTGATCAGCGTAAACCGGTACCTCCTAACACCTTTCTGGATATCTTGCATAACCCGTCTGTGAAATTACCTACAGAAGAGGATTTGGCTGTTCCTGATCCGGAGGCGCAGCTGGTGGCCGCTTTACACGTCGTGCCGGATTGGACGGTTCCATATCTGGCGTATATGAGCCGGGGTGAGCTACCAGATGATCAAGTCTTAGCCCGACAGATAGTTCGGCATTCTAAGTCCATGGTTATTCACAATGGCGAGTTGCACCGTTGTAGTGTTTCCAGTGTATTTCAACGTTGTGTTTCTCCGGAAGAAGGCAAAGCGATCCTCTGGGAAATTCATGAAGGGGATTGTGGTCATCATGCCAGTTCAAAGTCCTTGGTTGCAAAGGCTTTTCATCACGGGTTTTACTGGTTGACAGCTCATGCTGATGCAGAGGATCTGGTAAAGCAATGTGATGCTTGTCAAAAAATTTCCCGCAGAGCTCATGTTCCGGCTCAGGAGCTACGGATGATTCCCATCACTTGGCCTTTTGCTACTTGGGGGCTTGATATGGTGGGGCCTTTTAAGCGTTCCCGAGACAAAAAAACCCACCTATTGGTGGCGGTTGATAAATTCACTAAGTGGGTCGAAGCGGAGCCTGTTAGCAATTGTGATGCAGCAACGGCGGTTCAATTCCTCAAAAAGATTATTTTCCGTTTTGGTTATCCACATAGCATCATCACGGATAATGGTACTAACCTCTCCAAAGGCAAGATGGAGGATTTCTGTCAAAGAGAGCGTGTCCGGCTTGACCTAGCATCTGTGGCGCACCCTCAATCCAACGGTTAAGCAGAGCGAGCTAATCAAGAAATTTTAAAGGGTCTTAAACCCGGGCTCATGATTCCCTTGAAACGAACGCCGGGTTGTTGGGTGGAAGAATTACCTTCTGTGTTGTGGAGCATCAACTCCACCCCCAATCGATCAACAGGATATACGCCTTTTTTCATGGTCTACGGGGCAGAGGCGGTTCTCCCAAGTGATATACGTCATGATTCCCCCCGGGTTGCTAATTATGTTGAAGCGGACAACGAGCAAGCCCGCCAAGAGGCACTGGATTTGCTAGATGAGAAGCGGGATATGGCTTTGGCACGCTCGGCGGTTTATCAACAAGACCTGCGGCGTTATCACAGCCGTCGGGTTAGGACAAGAGCCTTTCAAGAAGGTGACTTGGTGCTCCGGCTTATCCAGGATCAGACCGGGATACACAAGTTATCCCCGCCTTGGGAAGGACCCTTTGTGGTCAGTAAGAATCTTCACAACGGATCATACTACCTCATTGACGTTCGAGATGACTCACGCAAATCTGAGGAAGAGACCCGGCGACCTTGGAACATAGCTCTCCTTCGGCCTTATTGCACTTGAGCCATGGGCTCTCTTTTATGTACATATTTTGACAATGTATATATTATCATCAATAAATAAATCAGCATCCTTGCTTCAAAGCGGGGCCTCTGCTGTTTTTTCTCAAACATTCTTTGAGTTACATGGGGGCTTCAGATAACAAAGCGGAGTACTATCCCTTAAACCGGCTATCACGCCACAAAGCTTGGGAGCTTCACACCCAAAGGGCCAAAGAGAGTTTCGATGCTATGCACAACTCAAACATAGGCACCTAATGAGCACCGCTCATCACGTTACTTGGGGGCTCCTTGGTCCAATACCAAGAAGTCTGAATGGACCCTTGTAGCTGGGTATCGACCCACGGCTTGGAAGCCTGGTATATTTACCTAAAACCCCGGGTTAACCTGCCTTCATCAAGTAACACACTCCTATCCAGGTCATCCTGGCACGGCCCTCCGAACGTTTGACAGTTACTCTCCTTGAGACCCTGCACTTGTCAAAGTTCAAACGGTGATTGGCTAGTTGGAGGTCTATCTTAAAAGGCTTTGTTAAATGGTTCAACTCAGTGGCCTGGCATCCCACAAAAAGCCTCGCATTTGGGCCTGGCAGCCCCCAAAAAGCCTCGACTACATGGTTTTTCATTTTGAACTTTGGCTAATTTTGGCCTGAACTTTTGGCTTGTTCAAACATCTTCTCAGCCCGGCATTTCTTAGCCCAGCTTGGTTTGCAATTTTACGTTGACAGACCTTTATCTTAAACCGGAGTTTTCATAACCCGGCTTGGCGTTGATTTCCTATCAACAGCCCAGATCACCTGGTGTGAATCATCACCCGGCGTGACTTAATCTACAACATCAGAAAATGATGGAGATACAAATAATTCAGATTTGGGTTTTTTACCCTTATCATATTTCAAGTTGGCCCACCAACTAGCCAGGGATATTATATTACCGGTATGTATGAATTCATATTATTATGATTTGATTATCAATCTGGTCTATTTTGGATGTTATGACCCGTCCGGCGGTAAACCGCCCGGACTCTTTGTCTTTTTATGCATACAGGAATTGCATATTATGATACTTGGAACAAAAATTGACATTGATATGGCGAGTTCATGCAAAATATCTCTTGCGCGATGGCAGCAGATCAGCATAAGTTTTTTGCTATCCTATTACACGGCGCTCCAAGGCCCAAAATATGGAAATATTCATGGATCGTTCCTGATATATCAATTGCCTTGACGGATTAAGCTTCATCACCGGGTTGACGCGAGGTAGATGGATCATCTTGCGTCGGCTCAACCTCCTCATCCAAGGGCTGGAAGTCGTTGATGGTCCAGTCAATCCGGGTTAAAGCCTGAAAGACAGCCTCTTCACTTATAAGCTCAGCTGGATCAACGTCAGGAGCGTAAGTATGCTTACGGATTGGTGGAATGAGGCTCTGCACTTCAGGAATCACAGCTTCAACCCGTTTGTTGTCCGCATCATAGAACGATCGGTGAACCGTCAGGTTCGCTTCTTCTGCTAGTTGACTCGCCAAAGGACGCATCTCCCTTGTTACCCATTTCAGGGCGTCATTGTCAAACTCTTCGCCATTTTCTTGGGCACTAGGGAAGCCTTTGGATATATCCTCCGGGTCAAGATCAGCTATCCATGCCTTGGCTCGAGTCAGCGCCAGCAAAGCGCCCGCCCGAGCAGCGGATCGCTTCAGCTCTTCTATTTGCGCTGGTGTCATTGAGAGACGATCCAGTGTATCCTTGATAAGTGTTGGTGTCGCGTTATCATATGAAGCTGCGCATATAACCCGTTGAGCGCCAGTATACAGCTCTTCAATTAGTGTATATGCCGCTTTAAGCTTCTTCCGCATATCAGAACCTAGGTGAGCGATGTGACTTCCTATATCGGTTCAAGAAATACATGTTAAACCGATGAACTTTAAAAGGGATACAACTTTTGGCAATCACTACTTACCAAATATGGCGGAGGTCATGGCGTTGATTTGGTGCTTTAGCCCAGATAATTCTTCTGCCGCCGGTTTAAGAGCCGCTTCAGCAGTTTCTGCTCGCTTCATCAGACCGGCTTTCTCGGTGTCCCAGTTGGCCTGCTCAGATTTGAACCATGCCTTAAGCTGCTCCATGGTGGTCAAGGCGGTTTTCAGCTCATCCTTGGCTTTGATGGTTTCTGCTTGTTGAGTCTCAAGATTTGCTCGAAGATCAGCAATTTGAGAGGTTTGGTGATTTATTTCACTCTGCAACAGTCAGAAAGCATGTTAATATTTTTATTCAAAGTCCCAAGCATATAACCAGTTATACACTCGGCACTTGGGGGCTAATGTAGATCATTTTTTATATGGATATTTCAAAGTCCCAAAGATTAATACAAGTTTTAATCATGGCACTTGGGGGCTAATGTATGTTTGATCAGCCAAAGAACAGTTCACAAGTTACAGCATGAAGTATACAAAGTACCGGTTTGACTTTCTCAGGACAAACCGGCCCTTGGGGGCTACAATGCAATAAAGGGGCAAAGTTTTTAAAAGTGCAATGTTTACCTCATAGCGCTCTTTCATCAGATTCACTAAACCGTCTTCAAAATCACGGCTTGTGTACAGCCGGTTCAGAAAGCCGGAATGAAGATCTTGAGCGGAGAAATCGCTATAAGCAGACAGATCAGTTGTACCCTTTCCTTTGTTCATGGCAGTAGATTCATCCTTAGCAATATGCTTTGATAGAGCAACCGGATTTCCAGGGGCGTTGTATGCAGTGCCTATAACAATAACGTCATCATCCTTGGCCGGGCTAGAGGAATCAATATGTTGAACAGGACTTGGCGGTTTGTCAGCTGAATGTGGCGGATCGGCAATTGAGTCCTGCTATTCCATTGTCGGGCTTGGAGGAGCAGGAGGATTTGAAGTATCAGCTTCTGCGGTTGGTTCAGCTTCTGGCGGTTTAGCATGGCCATCTTGATTAGGCCCAGCAGAACTGTCCATAGCAACCTCTTGATGTTCGGGTGTCTTTTCCAGATCAAGTCCAACAGTAGGGGCGCTGGTCTTGGCTTTCTTGCTTAATCGAGCTTTGGCGCTGTAACATAAAAGGTTAGAGTATGGTAAACCGACAAAGTAAAGTTACAAAACAGGTAACACTTACCCGGCGACAACTTTGAGAGGAGGCAATTGGGTGGTCGACGAACCGCCAGACGAACTGGAAGAGGCCTGGTAATTCGGGTCAGACGGATTGAGAGGGCATCGGAAGAAACCTTTTAAGGGGTATTGTTTTTCAGGAGAGCAAGTCACCTCTGGACGTCGTTTCCGGGGGGGCGTATCAGCTAAACCGGATGAGGTAATTTGTTGACCACTATGCCGGGTTGTGCGATGTTCTTCTGCTTGTCGTTTCTTCAAAGAAAATTTTGGATCCAGATGAGCAAGGGGGTGAGATTGTTTTACTTTCCGGACTGCACGGCGAACTCTTTGAGCCGGCACAGGCTCTGAGTCGGAAGAAAGAAGAATTACCTCAATATGATCTGCATGGCTGGCCTCAGTTTCATCCTGAAGAGGATCATTGTCAATAAGATGTACGAAAAGGGTGCCAAGTGAATCAAGTTCTACCTCTGCGTCTGATTCTTCCTCCTCCGGCGGATCAGAAGATTCGGCGGCTTTCCTCTTGCCAGCCTTCTTGGTGACCTTGGTTTTTACACGAGGGGCACGAGCCGGTTTGTTACGTTTCCAGAAAGAGCTGTCAGCCTGAGATAAAGGTAAAGAAAGGTTAGTAAACAGTCAATACTGAAGCTAGTAAGATATGTACATGAACTTACAGCTGGCGATTTGTTGGAAACACAAAACGGAGCCAAACCGGTTTGGCTGCATGCAGAGACCGGTTCATCAAGCATCTTCTTGACACATTCAGTGATTTCAAGTTCGGTCATTATTACTTTATGATGACGTTGAGGATCTTTTGCACTTCCGGTATACTCATGCATCAATCCGGGGCGACAACTCAAGGGCAGAATGCCCCATGAAACCCAGCAGCGGACAAGATCAATGCCAGTTAAACCATTGGCCATTAGAGCCCGGAGCTTGGTGAGTTGAGGAGCAAAATTCTTCCGTTCCGCGGCAGTTAGACGCGGAGGCATTGGATGGCCATTGCTAAGCCGGTGAGGGCGGTAGCCCGGCAAGGGATTTTCTCCATTAGGAGCAGTATTCCGGCAGTAAAACCAGGTCTGGTTCCAATCTTTGGGATGGCTATGGTGTTTGGCATGAGGGAAATCAACTTCTTTCCTTTTTTGAATTGATACGCCACCAAGCTCTGTGTTGGGGCCGTCTGAGAATTCTGTGCGGCGGTTTAGATGAAAAAAATCCTGGAACAATTCCACGGTTGGCTCTTCTTGAAGATAAACTTCACAGAAAACTTGAAAGTTGCATATATTTGATACAGAATTCAGACCAATATCTTGCGGATGAAGCTGGAAGCTAGCAAGGACATCCCGGAAAAATTTTGATCCGGGCGGGCTAAATCCCCGGTCTAAATCTTGCATAAACACAATTACTTCTCCCTCTTGAGGTTCAGGTGGGCATTCCGGTCCCGAAACTCGCCAATGGAGAGTATTCTTCGAAGCTAAGGCACCGGTTGTGACCTAACCATTGATCTGTGTCTCCGTGATCCGGGAGGGAACCCAATTGCAGGCAGAAAATTGCTTCGACATTCCGGAAAGAGGAACTGCAAATGAAAGTTTCCGATTTAAGGCGTCTAATTCAGTGTTAAACCGGAGAAGGATACTGTGCGAGTTCAGTTGGTGGTTTAAGAGAGGGCTAATGTTATATGGCGGATTAACTTTTATGGAGTTAAACCGCCTATAGGCAGGATAGCCAGAATTTGAAATTTCTGCTAAGTGTTACAAAAACAAGTTTCATAATATGGCAGTGTGATTTTGGATCTACCGTGGATAACTAAAGGAAATGTTTCTGAGCCCTACAATGGCACTAAATAGGAACAGAGACGAACCAGACGGAGTCTATGCAGAAGCAGTAAGATGTTACGGTGCGGTGAACTAACAACATGGATCTAGCCGCAGTTCAAAGCAGTCAGGCGCACACATATATACTCAATAGGAAGACTAGAAGAAGGAACACAAGAGAACTGATGAACGGTGATGAACATGGATGAACTGGAAACCCTAATGAAGATCTAGGGTTACACGGAAGAGAGCTCACCAGGGCCACACAGCGGCGGAAGAACGCGGCAGGGTCTCTGGAACAAACAGGGTGATGCAGCGGCCTTGGTCGGTGCAGAGTCGAAGATCGACGGCGGCGGTGGCGCTGGGGTTTTCTTTCGGTCGCGAGGAAGAAGAAGAGAAGAAAAGGGGAGAACATGAAAGTGCCCGTCGGGCCTATTTATAACAGGGCAAGGGATAAGTGACAGGTGCGAGAATCGAGGAGTCCAATGCGGCAAGTGGCGCAGCTGTCGCCTCGATTTCGGGATGACATTAAATAAAGGGAATCTTTTTATTCATTTTTTACAGAAGTGACGTCATGATGATCCGTTGCTGTATCCAGAGGATGACGTCACGGCGGTTTAACAAAAGAAGGCATCATGGCGGTTTACGAGAAATGAAGGAAGGCGTTCACAGGATTATTCTAAGTATTGAAGATTAACATGAACAGGTTCAAATCAATCTGGGGCCTAATGTTGGGGATATAACTACTGAGTGTAAACCGCCCAGGAGGGACCGGTTCACGCTCAACCATATTGAAGCCCACGAAGACTCAGAAGATGGCGCTTTACTATGAAGCTTAGAGGCCCGGAGCCCAAAGGCGGATTAGGGCCCATAGTGGTAAACCGCCATAGACATATAGCTTGTATTGTAAGATAAGAAAAGGAGAGACCGAGCCGAACACTTGTATGAGTCGGCCTCGGGACTCTGTAAACCGGCTGGGCGTCAACCCGTGTATATAAGGGGACGACCCGGTGGCGGTTCAGGGACAGAAGAACAACAACTCGAGACTCAGGCAAGCGTATTCCGCTCCCTGATCATCGAAACCCAATCAATCCCATCACAACTAGACGTAGGCTTTTACCTTCATCGAAGGGGCCGAACTAGTATAACTCTCGTGTCCCTTGTCCGGTTTAACCCCTTCAAGCTAACCCGTAACGATGGCCCCACGACTAAGTCCTTTCACAAGGACATCTGACGTGATAATTCCACGACATAAGGCGTAGCCCCTCCCCTCCCCAACACCTCTCCTCCTCTGTAAGAGCTTGGCGAAGCCCTGCCGGAGTACTGCCACTCCATCACCACCACGCCATCGTGCTGCTATTGGAGCCCTCTTCCTCAACCTCTCCCTCCTCCTTGCTGTATCAAGGCGTGCGAGACGTCACCGGGTTGCACGTGTGTTGAACGCGGAGGTGCCGTTTTTTCGGTGCTAAGATCGGAATCCACCGTGATCTGAATCGCTTCGAGTACGACTCCCTCATCCGCGTTCTTGTAATGCTTCCGTCTCGCGGTCTTCAAGGGTATGAAGATGCACTCCTCTCTCTCTCGTTGCTAATTGCTCCATAGATTGATCTTGGTGATGCGTAGAGTTTTTTTATTTTCTGCAACGATCTCCAACAACTGTATGGGCCAAGAAAGTACAAGAGGGGTGCTCCGAGGGGAGCACAACCCATCAGGGCGCGCCTGGGGGCCCAAGCGCGCCCAGGTGGGTTGTGCCCACCTCGGTGGCCTCCTGCACCGCCTCTTTGCTCTATAAATACCATAATATTCCAAAAACACTAAGGGAGTCGACAAAAATCCATTCCAGCCGTCGAAGTTCCAAAAACACCAGATCCAATCTAGACACCATCGCGGAGGGGTTCATCATATCCATTGGTGCCTCTCCGATAATGCGTGAGTAGTTATTTGTAGACGTACGGTCCGTAGTTAGTATCTACATGGCTTCCTCTCTCTCTCTCTTGATTCTCAAGACAATGGTCTCTTAGAGATCCATATGATGTAAGTCTTTTTGCGGTTTGTTTGTTGGCATCCCATGAACTTTGAGTTTATGATCAAATCTATGTTTTTATCCATGAAAGTATTTGAGTCTTCTTTGATATCTTATATGCATGATTGATTATAGCCTCGTATTTCTTCTCCAATATTTGGGTTTTGTTTGGCCAATTTGATCTATTTATGTTGCAATGGGAAGAGGTGCTTTGTGATGGGTTTGATCTTATGGTGCTTGATCCCAGTGACAGAAGGGGAAACGACATGTATGTATCGTTGCTATTGAGGATAACAAGATGGGGTTTATTTCTTCATAAATAGATCTTGTCTACATCATGTCATCGTTCTTATTGCATTACTCAGTTTTTCCATGAACTTAATACACTAGATGCATACTGGATAGCAGTAGATGTATGGAGTAGTAGTAGTAGATGCAGGCAGGAGTCGGTCCACTAATCTTGTACATGATTCCTATATAATGATCATTACCTGGATATCTTCATGATTATTTGAGGTTCTATGTCCAACAGTAATTGTTTTCCCATCGTTTGCTATTTTTCTCGAGAGAAGCCACTAGTGAAACCTATGGCCCCCGGGTCTCTTCTTCAATATATTTGCCTTCGCAATCTATTTTATTTGCTTTTATTTTCAGTTCTATTAAACAAAAAATACAAAAATACCTTGCCGCACTTTATTTTATTTGCGATCTATTTATCCTAACTATTACAACTTTATCCCGTCTCCGTGCCAATTTCTGGTGCCGTTATCCGAAAGGGATTGACAACCCCTTTAACACGTCGGGTTGTGAGTATTTGTTATTTGTGTGTCGGGGCTGTTTACGTTGTGTTGCTTGGTTCTCCTACTGGTTCGATAACCTTGGTCTCATCACTGAGGGAAATACCTACCATTGTTGTGCTGCATCATCCCTTCCTCTTTGGGGAAATACCGACGTAGTTCTAGCAGACATGCCCCGCGAGATTTGCTACTATAGTTGGATCATATGGTGTTTCTCCCCCTCTATATTTTGTGATGGATTGAGTTTTATCTCTGAGGTTTCACTATTATCGGATTGAATACTATCATGGCTTTGAGAACACTTGATGTATGTCCTACGTGGGATACCCGTGGTGACAATGGGGTGTTCTATTGATTCACTTGATGTATGTTTTGGCACTCAACTCGCGGATTCCTGAGGTGACATTGGGGTAATCTATGCATAGGGGTTGATGCATGTTTTCGCCCTTCTTTCTCCGGTAGGAATCTTGGGGCACTCTTTGAGGTTCTTTGTGTTTGATTGAATATTATGAATCTAAAGTTTTTTGATGCATATCGTATAATTGACCCACGGATACTTGTGGTGGCATTGGAGTATGTAGGTGATATTAGGGTTGATTGATGTGTGTCATATGGTGTTATTTTGCTACGAACTCTAGGGCTGTTTGTGACACTTATAGGAATAGTTCAACGGATTGACCGGAAAGAATAACTTTGAGGTGGTTTCGAACCCTACAAGCAATTTCATCTTATGTTCTCCGTGATAGGAACTTTGGAGTGACTTTTGCACTAGTGGAAGTATGAACCCTAGGCCTTGTTTTCAAGCATTACAATACTGTTTCTGCTCACTTTTGTTACTAGTTACCTTGCTGCTTTTATATTTTCAGATTACAAAAATCTATATCTACTATCCATATTGCACTTGTATCACCATCTCTTCGCCAAACTAGTGCACCTATATAATTTACCATTGTATTGGGTGTGTTGGGGACACAAGAGACTCTTTGTTATTTGGTTGCCGGGTTGTTTGAGAGAGACCATATTCATCCTACGTGTCCCACGGATTGATAAACCTTAGGCCATCCACTTGAGGGAAATTTGCCACTGTCCAACAAAACTATGCGCTTGGAGGCCCAACACGAGTCTACAAGAAGAAGGTTGGGTAGTAGACATCAAGAGGCAACCCTGTGCATATAGTGTGAGACTGATTAATATATGTAGGTACAGGAAAGCCTGGGGGAGCAGATAGATCATGCGATGAGGTCTCACCATCATTCACAGGGAGCAGATTTTCCACATTGTTGACCACTACATCTACTGAGAGTTTCTGCATCTCCAAGTTCTGTGCATCCTTCACTTTTCCAGCAGTCTCTAGTCTGGTGGTAGCAATCACATTTGCTTCTGGTCTGTCCTTCTTTGTAGTGATTTGTGCTTTATCAAGCAGGGTGTCTTTACTGTTGAATTGTGAGTGCCAGGAGTTGATCTAGCTGCATTGGATCCATTTGCCTGTCACAATATTCTATTGTGTGATGTTGTATGATAACTTCCATGCTCAGATCCACCATATGAGGTTTCTGAATAATTGGAGGGTGCTATATTTAACAATAGTAGCAAGTTGAGGGGGTTATCGTCAGCAGCTGGCTACTATTTTTTGGCCCGAGTGAGCAGTAATGGGCCTGGGCCAACAGGCTGAAAGACCTCATTCAATTGAGGAATATTCGGAGCCAAAGGACCATGATCATATACTACAGAGTTTGCTGAGTTGCTTGCTGGGTCCCCTGATATAGTGATGCTACTATTAGCATTGACTGCTCTAAGGTTTTCTTTCTGCATCTAGTGGCTCCATAAGATCATTTAGAGCCAGCAAAATCACCCTGCTGGATTTCCATGTCAACTTCATTGTCTTGAGGCATTGCCCAGTGTCCCCATCCTGGTAGCTCATCATCATCATCATGAGCTGCTGGTTCTCAACACACCACCTGGGCTGAAACTGAGTTATGTCAAAAAATAGTCAACAACGAGTTTGCGGGCAGTGATGCAAGACTGAGTTCTTGTGCAATACAAGTCATTCATTGTATCGGGCTGGTGGGCATCACCACGGTCATCTTGAATCTCTATATGGCACGTCTACGATGTCGTCTTGAACACTCACATGTGTCATCCCCCATGGTATCATCTGTCTTTACTGTGAGGGTTTCTCTGTGTAGTGCCAACGGTTTTCTCCTGCAGACCAAGCAGGGAGTCATGTCTTCATATTTTCACTAAATGTATTCGGTTGTAAACTCTAATATTCTCTCTCTCGTTGTACTCCTTATATGAACTATCTATGGCATTTCTTTGCCCCCAAATGGGAGGGGAGGGTGGCTTCCTTAGTCCCTTTTGAGTGTTATGTACCAAACAATGGGGGAGTAACCCTACCCCCTCTCACATTTTGAAAGAGTTGTCCGAAAAATATAGCAAGTTGGAAATCCACTCATTCACTGTTGACCTAACTGGGAGCCTCATTTTACTCCAAAGTAGATGTTTCGAAACACGAAGGTTTCAAAAATATTGGTTGAATAGTTTTTCTTGGTATGGAGTGCTAACTATCAAAACAAATTTAGAAAACTTTTCAATCTATGCTAAATGCACATATTTACTAGATAAAGTAATGCTAGTTAGGTGGCTTCACAACACACACGTATTACACTCACCCTTAGCATCTTACTATTGAACGACATGTACTGGTAAACTCAAAATCACAATTGTTCATTATGCCGAAAAAGTTAACAACTAAAGATGATCTATTTATTGGCTCACCGCTAACCCTAGCGAAGAAAATATGTTTCAAAATAGGAAGTTCATAACCATCAGTTGAATGATTGTTCTTGGTCGGTAGTTCTAACGACCAGAACTATTTTGATATAATATTCAAATCCAGATTAAATGCATATATTTATTTGTGCAAAAAGTACAGCTATACCCCCTCCCAGTGCCAGCGGGATACCAATTTGTATTTGGCATGTGGGAATCACAACAGTCATCTAGAATCTCTAGAAGTCACGTTTACAATGTTGTGCTAAACTCTCACATGTGTCATACCCATGATATCATCCGACATTCCTGCGAGGGTTTCTCTGTGGTGTCGACGATTTTTCTCCTATGGACCGAGCATGGAAAGATGTCTTCATAGGTTTTCACAAATGTTAGCGTTTGTAAACGCAAATATCCCCTTCTTCGTTGCCCCCTCTTCTCTTAGCGTATGTAAACGTTTATTTTTGCATTACTCAAAATTAAGTGTTACAATATCGCCCAACAATTGTCAGGACATCATCACAAAAAAGGCTTTTGTGATCTTTATAAATAAAGCGCAATTTCCAAGTCATCATCTGGGCTAAAATTGCTTTTATCTCAAAAAAGTTAACAACTAATTTGGGGGCGGTGACACAAGACGGAGTTCTTGTACAATACAAGCCATTCATTCTTCTTTCATTATTAAAGAAAAGATAATCAATTTCACTAATTCCTGGTCTCTATACCCAGAAGGCAAACCAAACACATGCATCTGGATTTTGAGGAAGCCGTTATTAGGTTCACTCTACAAGAAAACCAGCAAATACGGGCTTGTGAGCCAAGTGGATTTCGGGGTCTTACACTAAAAATGATCTTCATCAGCATCCCAAAAATAAACCACCAAGAACCAACGATACTTGTTTTGCTTTCTGTCACACGAGTGACGAAGCAGTAGTTTCTTTTTCTACTAGGTGGCGTGGCGTGACAAGTAAAGAAAAAAGAGAGAGAAAATGGAACGAGAGAGCGGACGCGCCCGCCGTCGTGTGCCGCTAGGTGTAGCAGCTGTATACACCTAGGATAGATCACAGTCACAATCACAAGGCAGCAACAATGGCCAACTCCCCAAAAAACCAGCGATATTTCATGGCGGCGGTGCCCACTCCCTCGTTTTAATTCGGAGCTTTCGTTGGAAATATGAAGTTTTTAAAATAATGGTTGAATGATTTTTCTTGTTTTGGAGTGCTAACTGTTAAAATTAATTTAGGACACTTTTCAATCCATGTTAAATGCACATACTTATTCGAGAAAGTAATGCTAGTTAGGCGGCTTCACAATGCACACATATTACGCTCACCCCTGGCATCGTACTATCGAACGACATGTTCTCGTATACTCAAAATCAGAATTGTTTGATATGTCAAAGTTATTAACAACTAAAATGATATATTTATTGGTTCATAGCTGACCTAAGCAAAGGAAATATGTTTCAAAATAGGAAGCTCATAAGTATCGGTTGAATGATTGTTCTTGGTCGGGAGGACCAACGGCCGAAACTATTTTGATAAATTTTCAAATCCAAATTAAATGCACATATTGATTCGAGCAAATAATTATACTTGTACCCGGTTCCCGGTGCCAGTGCGATGCCAATTTGTATTTGGCAGGTGACCATCACAACGGTTGTCTAGAATTTCTAGAAGGCACGTTACGATGTTGTGTTGAATTGTCACATGCGTCATCCCCGTAATATCATCTACCATTGCCATTAGGGTCTCTCTTTGTGGTGTCGATGATTTTCTCATATGGACGGAGCATGGATTGATGTCTTCATAGGTTTTAGTGTTTGTAAACACAAATCTCCTCTTCCTCGCTGCCCCCCTCTCGTCTTGTATCTCAAAAAAGCTATCAGAAAAATACACTAAGTTGGAAATTCACTGGTCCACTATTGACTTAACCAGGAGTCCCATTTACTCCAAACTAGATGTTTGAAAACACGAAGATTGTTAATATTTTTTCTTTTGTTGGGAGAAAGTAAAGCTAGTTCGTAAACAATTTTTGATGCATCTTACTAATGAATGGCTTGTATTCCTAAACTAAAAATAACAAACAACATTACGTCAAAAACATACTTTTACCAAAATAATTCTTGTATTACTCGAAACTAAGTATTACGATACTGTGCAAGAATTTCTAGGTCATCATCACAAAAAAGGCTTCCGCTTCGATTTATAGATAAAGCGCAATTTCCAAGACATCATCTTGGCTAAAACAACTTTTATCTCAAATAAGTTAGCAACTAATTTGGGGGCGGTGATGCAAGACGGAGTTCTGCAATACATGCCATTCTTCATTATTATTTAAAGAAAAGAGAAACAATTTCACTAATCCTGGTCCCTATACAAAGACTAGAAGGTGCACCAAACACATGCATCTGGATTTTGAGGAAGCCATTATTAGGTTCACCCTAAAAGAAAAACAAGCAAATATGGGCTTGTGAGCCAAGTAAATTTTGAGGTCTCAAACTAAAAATGATCATCATCAACAGCTAAAAAACAAACCATCAAGAACTAAATACTCCTACTTTAGCTTCATCAGAAAAAAGGCACCAACTATACTTGTTTTGCTTTCTGTCACACGAGTGGCAGCCAAAACGGTAGTTTCTTTTCCTAGATGGCGTGGCATGGCGTGACAGCAGTAGAATCAGGGAGCGGAGGCGCCCGCCCGCCGCCGGGTGCTGCAGCTGTATACAACTAGGCCAGATCACATTCACAGAGGGCAGCCGCAGCCAACTCCCCATAAAACCAGCAATATTTCGCTGTGGCGAAGCCAACTATACTTGTTTTGCTTTCTGTCACACGAGTGGCGGAGCTGCAGTTTCTTTTTCTACTAGGTGGCGTGGCATGACAAGAAAAGAAAAAAGTGGGACGAGGGAGCGGAGGCGCCCGCCGCCATGTGCCGCAGCTGTATACACCTAGGCTGAGCTGAAAGTACAACTGTACCCCCTCCCACATCCCACCCCAGTGCCAACGGGATACCAATTTGTATTTGGCAGGTGGGCATCACAAAGGTTGTCTAGAATATCTAGAAGGCATGTTTACAATGTTGTGCTGAGCTCTCACATGTGCCATACCCATGATATCATCCGACATTGCCGCAAGGGTTTCTCCGTGGTGTCGACGATTTTGTCCTATGGACCAAGCATGGAAAGATGTCTCCATAGGTTTTCACAAATGTTAGCGTTTGTATACACAAATATCGGCCAACAACTGTCAGGACATCATCACGAAGAAGGGCTTCCACCCGCTTTATAAATAAAGCGCAATTTCCAAGTCACCATCCGGGCTAAAACTGCTTTTATCTCAAAAAGGTTAACAACTAATTTGGGGGCGTCGATGCAAGCCGGAGTTCTTGTACAATACAAGCCATTCATTCTTGTTTCACCATTATTAAAAAAAAGAGAAACAATTTCAATAATTCCTGGTCCCTATACCTAGAGTAGAAGGTGCACCAAACACATCCATTTGGATTTTGAGGAAGCCATTATTAGGTTCACTCTACCAGAAAATCAGCAAATATGGGCTTGTGAGCCAAGTACATTTGGGCATCTCACACTAAAAATGATCTTCATCAGCATCTAAAAAACAAACCATCAAGAACCAACTACTATACTTTAGTTTCATCAGACGAAAATGCACCAACTAGACTAGTTTTGTTTTCTGTCACACGAGTGGCAGCCAAAACAACAGTTTCTTTTTCTAGATGGCGTGGCGTGGCGTGACAGTAGTAGAACCAGGGAGCGGAGGCGCCCGCCCGCCACCGTGTGCCGCAGCTGTATACAACTAGGCCAGATCACATTCACAGAGGGCAGCCGCGGCCAACTCCCCATAAAACCAACGATATTTCGCTGCGGCGGAGCCAACTATACTTGTTTTGCTTTCTGTCACACGAGTGGCGGAGCTGCAGTTTCTTTCTCTACTAGGTGGCGTGGCGTGACAAGAAATGAAAAAGTGGAACGAGGGAGCGGGAGGCGCCCGCCGCCATGTGCCGCAGCTGTGTACACCTAGGCTGAGCTGAAAGAAGAACTGTACCGCCTCCCACACCCCACCCCAGTGCCAGTCGGATATCAATTTGTATTTGGCATGTGGGCATCACAACTGTCGTCTAGAATCTCTAGAAGGCACGTTTACAATGTTGTGATGAACTCTCGCATGTGCCATACCCATGATATCATCCGACATTGTCGCGAGGGTTTTTCCGTGGAATCAACGATTTTCTCCTATGGACCAAGCATGCATAGACGTCTTCATAGGTTTTCACAAATGTTAGCATCTGTAAACGCAAATATCCTCTTCCTCGTTGGCTCCCTCTCCTCTTAGCGTTTGTAAATGTTTTTTTCACGATTTTATTTTTTGCATTACTCAAAATTAAGCGTTACAATATCGTGCAGCAATTGTCACGACGTCATCACCAAAAAGGACTTCCACCCGCTTTATAAATAAAGCTAAATTTCCTCGTCATCACCCAGGCTAAAACTGCTTTTATCTCAAAAAGGTTAACAACTAATTTGGGGGCGCCGACGCAAGCCGGAGCTCTTGTACAATACAAGCCATTCATTCTTGTTTCACCATCATCATTTAAAGAGAAACAATTTCACTAGTTCCTGGTCCCTATACCCAGAAGGCACATCAAGCAAATGCATCTGGATTTTGAGGAAGACATTATTGGATTCACCCTAAAAGAAAAACCAGCAAATATGGGCTTGTGAGCCATGTAATCTTGGGATCTCACACTTAAAATGATCATCACCAGCATCCCCAAAATAAATCACCAAGAACCAACCATACTTGTTTTGCTTTCTGTCACACGAGTGGCAGAGCGGCAGTTTCTTTTTCTACTGGTTGGCGTGGCGTGACAACGAGGGAGCGGAGGCGCCCGCCCGCCGCCGTGTGCCGCAGCTGTATACACCCAGACGAGACGAGATCACAGGGCAGCAGCATCAGCAGCCAACGCCCCATAAAACCAGCGATATTTCCCGGCGGCGGAGCCCACTCCCCCCCTCCCCTTCCTCCCTCCCTTCGCCCCCATCTTCCCCCTCTCTCCCCGATAAATTCCCCTTCCAATCCAATCAAAATCCCCACCCAAAACCCGCGGAAATCCGTCCCCCCCCGGGAGATCGAC